>NC_040884.2:13579454-13691882 GCF_900634795.4 Betta splendens | reverse complement strand
TAATTCTCACTAAATAGTTTGGAAACTGGCAACCAAAGGATCAGCGTTTGCTTTGATTTCAATTCCAACTCTCTTTAAGTTTTCACTCCACTGAACGCTTGACTCTTTCTCCAGGTAAGCCAGCTATTGCCCACAGAGACCTGAAGTCAAAGAACATTCTCGTAAAGAAGAATGGGACCTGCTGCATCGCTGACCTGGGTCTAGCCGTTCGCCATGACTCAGCCACTGACACCATTGACATTGCTCCAAACCACAGAGTGGGAACCAAAAGGTAACCTGGCCTGTTTACTCTGCAACTCTTTCAGATTTTCTTCTTTTTCAAAGCTGGATATTTGGGTGTAAGTGTTCTTGGGCTTCTGTGGGATGTCCCTCACACCCAAGCCTATTTTTCTACTTAACTTAATAACTGGAGTTTTTAATTATTGCAAACAGGACAAGATAAATTTATTGAAAACCAATTATAGGGGGGACATTTTATTATTTCTCTCATACTTTGTCTTATCTTTTTTTTTACACATTATGCTGGATGTCTGATATTTGTAGCCCAGAGGTGAAGCCTATTGATTGTTGAGTCTGACATGGTTTTACCAGAAACATGGTACATGGTCTGATTTTCAAGTCTATTTTGTGAGTTTGGAAAATAATAAATCCTTTGAAATGTTGCAGTACCATCACTAGTTCTTCTTTCCCATCCTACAAGCTCATAATTCTTTACACTGGAGACCGTCTCTTACATTGTCGTTCTGTCCACATATCTCTTGTTCTGTTATGTAAACTTGTGTAGCTGCGGGGCTGTAAAGTGAGCAGCGTTGAGGCCATGGTATCATTCTGTCTTTCCTCTGTCTCACATTGAACCCAGTCAGCTTTCATTCTACGTGATTGTTTTTCTTCTTCATTTTTCTCTATTTTTTACTTGTTTATATCCTCCTTTGTCTCTTGAAGCTGTGTTGTCAATGCCACTAAATGATTTAGTAAGTTTTGGGTCAGTGGAGACACTAGCACAGGCATTGGCTCCAATCCATATTACAAATTGATGATCCGATTACTCTAACAATTTTTTTTTTACTTCTTTTTTTATTGCCAATCTTCCAGCAACCAAGACGTTGCACTGTGACAACTCATGTGAAATACAAATGCATATTGCTTGAGTTGAGGCATATTTTATTGATGTGCCAAATATATTTCAGAATACATATGTATTTATGTATGACCTGTAATGTTCACGAGGGAATATAAATATCAATACTATCGCTGCAACCTTCCTTCCAGCCTGACTACCTCACTCTACTCGCAGGATGCAGTTCCTTCAACAGTCTCATCCTAATCTCAGTATTATAGTTGCTCATATAGACCTTTCACATCACATTAAGTTACCTTATTCGTTCTCTTTAGGGGTGTCTTCATACGTATTTGTACTTCTAGAAATCCTGCTCTGTTGAGAACAGACAAAGAATGCACCCTCTCACCATCACATTTCTGGAATGTTTAATTATAACTAAATGAAGATTTATTTTCCCACTTTAACAGGATCAAAAATGAATATCGGCTGTTGCTGCTGCTTTCTATTGAAGTTGGCTAATGAATAGGGTCTGTTTGTTGTCACGCCTTGTCTCAGGTTGTTGTTGTTGTTGTTTAGGATCATTTGGTAGCCAAAACATAGCCACCACTCTGTAACTATGCACCCAAAACTATGATGATGGGCAAATAAACAAAAAAGCTTTAGTCGAGTGCAGCATGACCTGTTGCCGTTCTTTTATGCTGCTGTATTGATGCAGAATAACTTCATCAAAACAAATGAACAGATGAGCTAGTGCTGGGTCTATCTGACATGTTTGGCTCACTCAGTGAGAGCATGTAGTGAACCAGAAGCAAGAGACATTAGTGCATCATAGTTTTCTTTACTTTGTCCCAAATGTACCAAACTGAGGCGGAAATTATTTCTCTATGACATGGTCCATTTTGTTCAACTCTCTCAAATACAGACATATTCCAATGTAATTAACCGTGTGTGTGTGTATATATATATATATATAACTGTACATTTTTGATTGTCAAATGCATGTTTTTTGAGGTCTGAAATGCTCTGTATTCCCAGAAACCCAGTGGCTTAACAGGGTCTTCGTTTCCATATGTTCTTCATTTATGTAAAGGATTATAGTCAAGGTCAAACATTGCTTAATTCTAAGACATCAAGGCCTTTCTGGTCGACTAATTTCTTTTTTTTTTCATTTAAACTTTTTAACAAATGAGCTTTTAAAGTCTCACTTCTAAAGTATTTTTTTGCAAATACTGATGAAGGTCTTTGGCTTTCAGCATGATTGTTTCCCCTTCTAATTAACTTGAAGCAGCACCAGCACTTTGCTAACCGAGGCATCCATTCATTATTTGTACATCATTCCGTTAAAGAAACCCACAGAGACTTGTCTAGAGCTGGAGTTATTCAATTACATTGCTGAATCTATCTCATCACGATCAGCGGTAGTGTATTGCTAAGATTCAGCGGCCACTAGATCTTATCGAGGTGTCACATTTCAGAATGGGCAGAAGTCAAAGCTCAAAGCTTATGGTTAGTTATTTGAGCTCTTTACGATTTGTCAGGACCGGGCAGGGTATCTGTGTAATGGGTCTCAACAATGATCCTACACTTCAACAACTGGAAGCCTTAGAATCCTCACTCATTTGTCCTACTGCTTTCAGATGTATGTTTCAGGTCGCGTATCTGACAGAGCTTTCTGAAAAGTATTTTGCTATTTTCAATTTAGATTTGGTTACTAGTTTAGCAGCATTGGTGAATATTATATAGACATATAATTATGTAATAATGTAATAACTACTTAATTAATGCTTAGGTTGTCACATTTTCCAGTTTTCTTTTTTACCATGATCTTTTCACTCTTTTCAATAACAATATTTGCTTAATAATGTGTTAACTGTCTTTCTGCTCAGGTATATGGCTCCAGAGGTCCTGGATGACTCCATAAACATGAAGCACTTTGAGTCCTTCAAGCGAGCTGACATTTACGCAATGGGACTGGTCTTTTGGGAGATCGCCAGTCGCTGTTCTATGGGAGGTGAGGATAAAAAAAGCGGGTGAAGAGGGGTCATCGTTTGCTTAATGAATGGGAGGTTTGCAGATTAAAGGAGAAAGTACTGATGATTAGAGCAAGAGAAACAAAATTACATCACAGATGTTTTTGTTAATAGTACAAACACATTATAAGTCAGACTTAAAGTCAAACTCCCTGTGTAAATCCAGACTGTGGACTCCATGCTTTCTTGACAGGCATCCATGAGGACTACCAGCTGCCATATTATGACTTGGTCCAGTCAGATCCATCAGTGGAGGAGATGAGAAAAGTGGTTTGTGAACAGAAACTTAGACCCAACATTCCCAACCGCTGGCAAAGCTGTGAGGTAGGACCAAGTTATTTATTTGTCGCTAATCTCATTACAGGATCTGTAAATTACACTGTGTATCCCCCTTTTTTTTAACTAACATTGGAAGAAATATCATGACACTTACGGCAACTTACGGTAGAGATCAGGAACAAGAATATCTATTTTACACACAAAAAGCTATTCATATTCATGCTACAGCAATACCCAAAGATCCCCCTACCACAACAATGGCTCACAGCCAGACAGGTCCAGCAAGTGTGAAGTAGTGGCTAGTTTGTAAATCCACCTCTCTGGTGGATTCACACTCCAGATACGTCACGATCGCGCCTCTAATTATTTATCTAGGCTGTGCTCCCAACTGTGGCAGTTTTTGTCCTCTAATTACTGTGATTTTGAATAATAGTTGATTGCTAAAAGCATTATGACCTTTAGTACCAAAAACTCTTTTAATGAGCCATCAGACTTTAGCAAGGATTCATTTTGTGAGGTAAAAGGTTGTACAGAATAATAATACCTTATATTCTGTGCACCTCACTGTTCTCAATGTTTCACAAAATATATACATTTTGGGTGTAATTAAAGAGCTTCCTGAGGTCTCCAGAATGTCTGTGCATTTTCCAGAACCATGCAGAAATGTGTTATTGCTTGAATTATTGAAATAATTGATCACAAATCCTTATAGCCATAAACATAGTGTAGCTTATCGCTGAGCTTAGAAAGTAGGTTTAATCAACATGCCCACACCTACATAAAAAGTACCTAACTGCAAATAAGTGACGAAAGAACAAAGACACTGCGCATTCCTACAGATACCACATCTTATATAACGAAAAAACAGACCACAGCATGCTGGCCGCAGGACATGAACATGTCATTGTAGTACAGTTACAAAAGGTTTGTGACAGTTATTTTTATGTTGTACCTTGGACACAAACACATACAACCAATGTGCAGCCTCCAGATGGGTCAGTTTAAGTGTAAGCTAATGACACACTGTCTAGGACCTCTGACTTTGAGTAAAGTCAATAATGGCTTAAAGCACTCGTTTAGATTCGGGGGCTTTTGCTGTTGTTGATGTTGTTGTTGTTGCTATTGTTGTTTATGTTGTTTGTTTAAACAGTCACATTCTGAAGAAGGAATTTTCTCCGACAGCCGTCTCACCAAGTCACAGTTCAGCTGTAAATCAGAGTTGCATATTGAAGCAATTAAAAGCTGCATCTAAACATGTTTGAATCCGATATATAGTAAGAAGTGAGCAGCTAGCTCTGCTTAAGTAGTGTCTGTGTGTGTGTTTGCCTGTGCGTGTGTGTGTGTGTGTGTGTGTGTGGAGTTGGCAGTAATCCATGTGATGAATGGGGGAGTGGAATGCCTCAGCAGTCTTAATGAGCACTGTAGGAAGTTTCACAGATCAACACAAGCAGCATCTCCGCAGACAGACGCTGTGAGAGACAGACATGTTGACTCATACATAGCAGATGCTGTTTACAGCCCCACCAAGGGAGACGTTAGTGTAAACTCTGAAGGCTGTAGCCCTGTTTCAGAGCCGGGCTGGAATGTCTAGTCTGAAGTCACCACTTTAACGAGCCATGAGGAAAAAAAAACATTCCTTTTGAAAAAGTAATTTTCAAGGAAATATAAAAACAGAATGAAGTAATGGTTCAGTCTGATTTTTTTCTTTTTCAAAGCACATGTTAATGGAAGGAGTGTTAAACTATTTTACTCGTAAAATCAATATAGTCAGTAATCATTACACAGTTTAAAGATTTATTCTCAAGTGCAAAAAAACTTTCACAGTCTTACAAAAAAGTGTAAAATAGATCGTGAAAATAGACATTTTGAGTAATTTGCCCATTATATCATGATTTCCACCAGTGAATAGAGTTAGATAAAGCTACCCTGTACAACAGTAATTAGATGTCAGGCATCTGGTATCAACTGATCCAAGCAGTGCAGGTCAGTTGAAAGTTGACAGTGGGTAAATAGTTTTATCAAATCCAAAAAACTGATACAGACTTGAGTCATATTTCCCAAACACCTCATTCACCACATCCAGAATCACCAACCTAACCTCAGATGAGTCAGTATCTCAGCGTTCTATTAACTGTCTGTTGTTATCGCTTACCTGTGCAGGCTCTGCGGGTGATGGCGAAGATAATGAGGGAGTGCTGGTATGCCAACGGTGCTGCCCGGCTCACCGCTCTGCGGATCAAGAAGACCCTGTCTTGCCTCAGCGAACACGAGGGAATTAAGATGTAGACACCGCTACCAAACATACTGGCATCCACACTGCAAGCATTACAGCGTTATTAGTACTTCATTATCATCCACTGATTGTTCCTCCCCTTTAGTCTGAAGGGAACTGAAGACTTTCCTATCTGCTCCTATTATATTTCCCGTTTCATTCATTGACGGCTGTCTGGATGGAGAAAGCGATGCTGGATCTGTTGAGGGATGTTTGTGCCTGACTGGGATAACGGAGACATCAAAGGAAGTCTCCACCCATGTTGAGACGACTAACGAGGTGTCTCCAAGGCCCATAGATACAACTGGTGTTCACCTCAACTCTCACTTCCTCCGCTCACCACACAGCCGCCCAACAAGAGCTCAGACCTCATTGGGTAAACAAAAGGCCAGATGCGCAGCTGGGAGTCACCTGGGAGGCGCCTGAGCTGCCGGAGCTTCGCTTACATCTCCTTACATCTTCATAATCACCTCCTCATTTGTATATTAGCATTTCGTACTTTACTTCAGGGTGTTAAACAACTCGTCAGCAGGGCTGCAGGTCTCACACACACACACACACACACACACACACACACACACACACACACACACACACACATTTTTAATGCTCTTTTAAGTCTTAAAATATTATACTTCCACTCACTGTCGTCAAGTGGAGAGCTAATAATGAGTCAGCCATCATAGCTAATATTTAAGAGACTAAGGATTACTCAGCAGACAGTACTTTATTGCAGCCCTACTCTTGAGTCATCTAACAGTAGCACTAAGGCTGTAGTACAACCTGAGGTCTTGGACAGCCTGCAAGCTGCCCACTGGGGTCCACTCAAACTTTGGCTTCGTCTGGTCAAATTGTAAGCAGAATCTTTCAACTCTTTGCACCAGTGTTTCATTCGTTACTGTGTACTTACCCACCTCCCATCAGCTAGTCAGGGAGCTGGACAGGTCAGTTTAATTTATTGTGTTTTTTTTTTATTTCTTTCTGGTGGCAGGGGATCTTTTTGCAAATCTAAACTGGACATGACCTCATTCATTGTTGGCGAACATGCTGCAACATATGCAATATACAGTAGATAAATGTGTCTATTTTCTATACTCTGCTCTGTTGAAACCACAAACAGCGAGAACAACAGCAATCAGCTGCCACCATGCCTTCCAAGCCAGCTGTTACCGGAAAGTGCCAGTGCTTTAAAAAACCCAACTCCTTTCGTGTCGGCGGCGGTGAGGTGCGTCCGTTCTTGCATGTATGCAGCTTTGTGCGCGTGTCGGTGAAGGCCTGAAGACCCTGCCGAGCATACAGCGGGCTTGTACTATGCACAAAAGCAGTAGGGATGGAAGGCAAGAAAGGCCACATTGCACACCATAGCACCCACACGTCAGCTGACTCTCTGGTGCCATTTTGTCAGACCCCCCCCCCCCCCCCCCCCCCCCTCACCTGAACACCCAACCACCTCCGCAGCAACTCATTGTACAGCTTCTCCTTTCAGTGGACTGAGACTGGAAACTGAGCTCCAGCGCCTCAAACTAAAAAAAAAAATGTTACTATGACAGCTCATGGTGGCTTTCAAAAAAAAAGATGTAGAGACTTGTAAGCATTACTGATGTTGCCCTATAAATATAAACTGTTCTTGTGCTTGTGCTGTTAAACGCGCAGCAGCGCAAACAAACTTTTTAAGCATTTTCTTCTATGTTGGATAATCAAAACAAATGGTGAGGTACATTTTTTTAAATATAGCAAATGGATATTTACTAAGCCATAGTTTTCCAGGTTGTTTGTTATTTTGTTTCTTCTTTGGGGCGATGTGTTTTTCTACTAGAATGTACATTTAGGACAAGAAAAGATGGGGGGAAAGTATGCATACATTTTTAATTTAATTTTTTTCATTTCAGCTTGGCAAGCCTTAAGGGACCAACACATAAGAGTCAGGAGCTGCTCTTATTAATTCCTTTTTCATTTGTTGTTTTATGAAAAATTCTATATACATTATATGTGAAATTGATTATTGACGATAAAGGTAGTATGATAATTTTATCTTAAGGAGAAAAGAAATATATGTAGCACCTGATTTAATGATTTGTTTCAGTCAAGTGTTTGACCTGCTGCCAAATTGCCATATTTTTAAACCCCATTCTGTCTTACTTCACAGATTAAGTGTCAAAAGTTTGAACAAAAGAACTTTTTGCTTTTAAATACACAGGTTGAAAGTAACTGCACAATTAGAGTTGAAATACACAAAGTGAATGAAACGATAAGTGAATTAGACGCCAGACAGTGAAACACGCGCTCTTGATTGTTCAGCAATAAGTGCACTTCTGAACCACTGCGGGGTTTACCTGTGTGGCAGTTTGGATGTTGGTGATTCTGTCTGCCTCCATTGGTTTTCTTTATGGATAAGTAATGTATCGATGTGCTGCTATTTCGTTGTCCACCTCGCTTTCTAAGTGGAGGTGAGAGCTGCCGTTGGATGTAGACATTCTCAGATTGCCCGAATCTGATCATTCTGTGCCATGTTGCCCCGATGCAGCTCCAGCCCATCGTCATTTGGCAGGCACGCCTCTCAAAGACTTGCCTACGCGTCAGCCTCAGCCTGTGGACGGCCATAGTTTTAACTCAGTAAAGTGGTGAGCCGGCTCCTGTGTATAAGACATCTGCAGCATCCGTGGAACGTGGTTGGAACCGCTGTGCCAATTTATCAGTGGGCGTCCGAGTAGCTTATCCTTTTCACTTCAATGCACACAAAAACAGTTGGATACATTCTAGAGATCTTTTGTTATGGAGTATAGAGGACGGAGGGGATGCCTTACAGCAGCTGATAATGTAATAACTGGTAGGAGTTGAACATGTCTAAAATGTACCTTTAAGCAAGTTGCGAGCATTTAGTTCCACTACCAACTTAAAGACAATTCATTATGTCTTTTATAGCATTTTTTTTTTCATTATTTGTTGACCTCAAAATTGCAGTGAATCACTTTTTAAAAGGTTCAAAAGAGCTTCTAGTGTGAAAACAAGCATGGGAGGCTGAGGCTTTACATTACCATTACATCATCAGTTGCTAGAGGTTTTACTCAGCAAATCCCCCGTCACTGTCAAATCAAATGCAGACGAGTGAGTCCCACTGTTCAGATGCATTTCTTTATGAATGGCATTTACTGAGCTGCGTAGAAATGCTCGGCAGTGGCCGAAGGAACAGATGAAACCTTGAGGAGTAAAGGGTAAAAGTAAAAGAAGAATGCTAATAAAGAAAGTGAAGTGGATATCGCTGCTATACTAAATCCAGGGAAGGCGACAGACTGGGCTGAGCTAAGTGTTAGATGTGTGCTACCGTGGTGAAACGCGAGGCCAAGCAGGTCCTTCCAGGCTGTGGGCCTTTGAGCCTGGGCCAGTGATGGAGGCTGAGCGGCGCTGCCGGGTGCAGACGTCAGGCCCGTGTCAGGCCCTGTCATGTCATTCTCTGGGACATTAGCAACAACAAAAGCTCAACTCAACAGCACCTCTGGTTTGCCTCTACCAGGACAACCTTCATTCTGTCTTAAAGTCACCAGCAGCCTTGTACTTTTTCTTTTTCCGAAGCCCAAGATAACTTAACTGTAAAAAGACGTTCGCTACCAGCTGTTTTCTCCTGTGGTCTTCACAGCTGTCTCTCTGTCCTTGATTCTAACTTGCCTTTCTCTCTTGTCATTGCACGTTCTCTGCTCGACATAACATGCCTTGTAGCTACAAGGGCCACGCGCGACCGCAGCGACCTCGCCTGGGCTCCCAGCAAAGACATCCACGATGTCGCATGTAGCTGAGTGGAGAATGCAGCCGTTGAGCGTAATCATGCAGATTCCTCACCTCTGCTGCGCTGGCGCGTGTGTGCGCTTGTGTCGGCTTATCAATTTCAGGAAGTTACAGCGTTTGTCTGACGCAGCCTGAGCACCGCGATGGGAGCAATAGCTCATCCTTTACAAAGCTGAGCGCCTTGTGATGTGGCACATCCTCTGTAGAAACAGGGTTTCTGTTTAAGAATGTCACCTTGCCTTTTCTCTAATTGTTTTAAAGGCTATTGGAGGAGACTGTACGAAAAAATAGTCCGCTGGTCAAGGTTGGGAATTAGTAGCTGGGCCGTTCTGTGACTCAAACCCATGTTTGTCAGCACGCTTAATCCACGTTTCCTGTTCTCCGTGTTCACTGATGGAGAGCCAAAGCAGGGAGATGAATATGCCAGCTTCAAACCACGCACTGAGAAATTCCCACAGCTGTGAATGTATCCACCGTCTCAGAGTCCAAGACCGATCCGAGCACAACCTGCATCACTCGGTGGCAGCGCCGTGCGCCAGCGTTCAGGAGCCCGGTTGGTTAGCGACACCTAGCCTAGCTACTGCTGATGTGCAGCTGGGTCAAATCCTCTGTAAAAGAGTCTGACTGACGGCTATCACCCTCACAGGTGGGGCTTCACTGGAGTAGCTTTAGTCAGGTGTCCCTAATAAACTGCTCACTGTGTGAACGCTGTCCCTCATTATGCAACGTCTGGGCCCGGTCCCGTCTGCCCATTCGGCGTCACTGGACCCCACGGGTTCGGCGGCCTCTCTATGCGCGCATGATCGACACACTGTGACGAGGACAGCGTTGGGGTTGGAGGAGGGCCCTTCTCCATCGGCGGCGTCGACGGGTGACCGCCGGGTGCGCGTGGGGGTAGACGGGGAGCGCGGTTTGGGTCACCGAAGGGCTCGGGCAGGACGTTTCCCCTCCGGTGCGACGCTGCAGCGAGGCCTTTGTGGCGACAAGCGTAGCCGAAAGCTTTATCATGTTTTATTTGGTGCCTAAGTTTGACAAGACTTCTTTTACTTCTCACCACCAATGGCAAGACTGCATGTGATTGTGTGTCGCCACTGATGTCTGCATTACCTGCTTTATAGATGTCATCCAAAAGCTGAGAAGATCTTTTAAAAAAAGCATAATTAACATATTAAAAAGGTCACTTAATCAAAAGAAAATACCTCCTTCTAGAGACCAATGTGTTTTACCTCACTGTATATAAATATATATATTCCTGATTTGTTTACTCCAACTTTGCAATTTATCCTTTTGTTTCTATGAAATGCTTAAAAAAAGGTAAAGAAACTGCATTTGATTGTGTTTGTGTTGTGCCCAGGCAGTATTTCTATTCTACATGCTCTGTATATGACCTCTTGGTTGTGTTCTGCGTGAGCTGTACAGTCAAAGCGCTTTACAAATGTCCAAGGCCCTTCCTGAGCTCTGCTATAAAATGCCTTGTTCAGTATATTCTTTAATACAACAGAAGAAAAAAAAGAATGAATTGAAGTGGAGGTGGAGGAGGCTTCGAGCGCGAGGGGACGGACTGCAAAGCAAAAGAAAAACCCTCCGCCGCCGTCGAACCCTCCGCCTCACAACCCGCTTGGATTTCTAAACATATAGTCCTTCTTTTTTTATAGCGTGTACAGATGAATGGGAGCTCAACATAGGAAGTAGAGGATTGACACTTATGTAAACTTGTAACATAGCTGAAGTAGAACATGGTGTGAATAAAGAAACGTTTCACTACAGCGTTGGTTTTCGTCTGATTTTGTTGTTGGGTGTTGGATGCAACGTGGAACTGAAGTGCGTGTGGTTCAGACTTCCCACACCACAGGTGGGTGTAGTGAGCGCCGTTATGTCTGAGAGACTTATTGGGAGGATGAATCCCTCGCTTTGTGTCGTCTCACTCGGATTCCTTCATATTAGCATGTCAATCTCGGTGTCGTGTTGGTGCTTATCGTCCTCCGCGGCACTTGCAGCGCAGCGGATGAGAGCGCAGGGAGTGATCAGTGAAAACCCGCAAACTGCTCCAGGATCAGAGAGCGGCGCGCCAATGGCGCTGCGCCTGGCGCACGCCTCGCGAGCCGCACGACGGACTCTGAGAGGAGCGTGATTTGACGGCACTCGTTCCATTTAGTGGCCACGTCGCTCTCGCGGGCTTAAGTGTTTTTACAGGTATTTCCGCAGCACCTGAAGGCGACGTCGTTGCTGAGGCTCCTCAGTGCGTCACCATTGCGCAACTTGAGTCCGTAAAGGCCGAAGATGTGCATTTATCGGGACGACAATCGTTATAACTACAACTTTATCGTCGTGTTGAGTCACGTGACGCCAGCAGCTCATTTGCAGGAGGAACTGACTTCACGTTTTTCTCGAGTCTGTGTAGTTGAGACACCCTTTGATCCATTGGTCTCGCTGGCTGCTCTGACAGAGCTGACAGCGCTGATGTACAAGCTGCTAAAGTGGAAGTGACACAGGAAACAAATTCTAGTCTTCTGACTTGGACTAACACACACACAAACTCTTTTTTGTGTGTTTTTTCATCTTTCTTGAAGAGGATACATTTAAACGCTGTCTAGTTCTCGTCATATCTTCACCTTTTGCTCTAGTTTTACTTCATGTTGTGTCTTTGTTGCTATTTCTGTGCAGCTATTGTTCTATTTCAGTCCAGTGAGCAACAAAAAGGTGCTTTGCTGATTCTAATTTCATCTGTTTTGTGAAGTACAGACAGGTAAAATTATCATATTTATATATATTTGGACAGTGGCACATTTTTTCATCACCTCCTCTGTATATTGTACAATGTGAGAAGAAACAACAACAGGAACGAAATAAATTCAGTTCTGTTGTTTGCTTGTTTTTTTATTTCCATAAATAAATTCACCAGCAAGTCTCAGATAAAAAAGTAAATATATATGTGGAAAGTGTTAAAAGTGACAGAATTGGAAGCCAAACTTCGAAGGGGCGTCACCATATTGTTGTACGTGTCCCTCAGCAGCTGCTGACACATTCAGATGTTTAGTAGCTAAATGTGAAAACGTTCTGCACTATCAATACACATTTGTACTTGCAACAATTATTCAACAGTGAATAAAAGCAAAAATGGAATTTCACGTCGTTTGAAAAGAACAGCTTCATGGTTCAAGGTTTATTTGAAATTGCCTTCAAGTTAAAAAAAACTTTTTCACCCAGACAACTGCTGCTGCTGCTGCTACTTCTCAAACTTAGTTTTCCTTTGTCAGCTCAGACCCATTCTGCGGCTCACGCGAGGACTCTGTACCTCCCCTCGCTCTTCTCCGTGGACTTTTTCACCACGAGTCACACTTTAGCGGGCCGCGGGAATGAAAGGTCACCGTTCAAATCAAGAAATCGATGGAGTGCGTCGTCAGGCGAGCTGCCGTCGCCCGCACCCCCGCACCCCCGCATGCTGCAGTGCTGCGGTGCCACGCGCTCTGTCTGGGAGCCGGAGCAGCGCTCCGCGAGGCGCTGCTGCACGTGGAGGCAGATGCACGGCGTGGATTCTGTCTGTGCTGCTGCAGAGGCTGGACACGTTTCCCAGGAGCGGGTGAAAGCTGGGCTGCAGCAGGTTTTCACTCAGTGCGGTGTGTTTTACAAAACAACGCGCAGGAGCACTCCTGTCCTGCGTGCGTGCGTGCGCGCGCGCGCGCGTGTTGCTTGACTCCATCCCCATCGCAGTAAGACATGCGTTTCTAGGTCTCCTCACACTATAGGGTTCTGGCTGCAGCAATACATATAAATCATTTACAAACGCTTTGATAGGAGCTGTATGAATCACGCTCCTGGGGCTCCTCGGCTCCTCGGCTCTATGTTTCACCTGCATCGCGATGCAACCCTAAATGCGCCTGAGGGAGGAGAAGTAGACCTTGGTGAGCGGCACTGTAGTATCCTCCTCGGTCTGTTTGCGTGAAGGCTAAGAATACCCTGACAGGCGCTCTGCACATCGACACTGATGTATGGATGCTGGCCCGCTGCACCCGCCGCTGCAGCAGGTGCATCTGTCAGCGAGCAGATGGGTTTGAGCCTGACGTCTCTCTTCAAGTGTTGTGAAAAACAAATAAGATGTTTAGCTGTTGCTAGTGGATCTCATGCGTTATTAATTATTTAAAACGTATTAATGACAGTGTCAGGAAATACAGGAATTCTGCCCCATCATGCGTTTTTGCAGGTTATCACCAAATGCTTAATGTGAAGTTGAAATCATATCTGCGCGGGTTCACCTTGAAGTCGAGGCTTCCTCCGGGTCAAATTGATGTGTTATCGTGGTGCCGACCTACCTGGTTAATTTATGGTAAAGGATGGTGGAGGTGCCGTCCCTTAGTCAACACCTGCAGCAGGATATCAGCTCATTGGTCGCTACATTCAGCCTGAGACACCCGTTCTTAAAACGTGGAGGCAGCGCCATTCATTTGTCTGTGTAACATATATATTGTCTCTTTTACTTATAGCCCACAACAAGCAGGTCAGCAACACGAGACTCATAACTCATAAATGAATTATTTAGTTGAAATATTGTTAACAGATTACTGAATTCACACATAAAACACAGGCAATCACTGATAACGAGCAGGTTAGGTTTTGTCTGTCTGTGTATTGCCTGTACTTCAGTGTTTTCATGTTTTGGTGATGTTGCAGTCACAGGAAGTCGCAACTGGGGGGTGCTGCTGTCCTTTGCATTCCAGGGTGTGTGTTACAGGTAGTGGATCAGCGTTCATCCCATCCTCGTCCCAAACACAACGCCAGCGTCCTTCGCCTTCATGCTCATTTTCCTGGGGTGTGACCTGATTGTGTGTTTGGTGTGGGTTGTGGGTCTGATTGACTTTGATCTGAGGCTTGGAGACGCTGCCAGTGAGCCGGTGGCTGCTGGGAAGGAATCAGAAATTAGGAATTAGAAAGCAGCGAACACAGAAGAGTTTGCTATTTTAAAATAGAGGCCAAAGCGAACTGGAGGAGAAAGTAATGTGTTTTTTTCTTCCGCTGTGAATATTTTGTCCCGCTCCCTTCCTCACTTCCTTCCTCCTACTCTCCCCCACATCCTCCCCAACCCCCCACCTGACTGGGCTGCTCAGGATTTGATTAAAATTGATTGTTCTCTATTGATCCCAGATAAGGAAAGTGAGTTACAATCCCCTCCCTGGCTCTCACACGCCTCCCTTCCCCCTCCACGCTGGGGGGCGCCAGGCTTTCGATTCAAGCATCACTGAACTCTGGAGTTCTGGAGGTTTGGACGACAACCAGGTTTGTACTGTTTTTGGTAAAAATCAGTGGAGTTTTCCAGTTTTTGCAATGAGGTTTTAAAATTAACATTTTATTGAGACAAAAGGTTTCATTCACACAGAAACTGCTTTACATAAACTCAGTATAAAAGAAAACTGGAACATATAACTGCAACTGTCATAAATCCCTCTATTTACTGCTGTGATTACGCAACATATTAAAAAATTCTTTTATTTTTTGTATAAATTCCACAGATTGATAAAACACCGGCTCATCTTCTCAGTCTTTTCAGTTCTTATTTTTTGGTGTGAGCAATGTTGGGGCTGAACTGGAGGCAGCAAGTGCAGGATGAGCACAGAGGTGGAGGACTGGTTGACCTGCTACGACTGGGGCACAAATAAAGTACAATGTGCTTCACTGAGATCAGCAGCGCTGATGCTTTTAGGGGGAAATGGAAAATTATGAGTCAGTCTCTCAGCATTAGCATGATGTACTGTGTGTGTGTGTGTGTGTGTGTGTGTGTGTGTGTGTGTGTGTGTGTGTGTGTGTGTGTGTGTGTGTGTGTGTGTGTGTGTGCAAGCAGAGCCATTAACGTAAATGATAATGAGTGTATATATCATGGTTAGAAACAGACTGGTTTTCACAATGAAGCCTCAAAGGAAAGTAGCACTGTCAGGGTTGATGCAGTTGCCACTGCTCACCAGCAGAGGTCAGACATGGATTACAGTACTCAATGCGATAAGCGGTGCAACTCATATTTTTTATCTAAAATGTTTGAATTGCATTTGTCAGAAAAAAGATAATTCTTCCGAGCAGAGCGGAACTACTGTGGGTTGTTATTGGCCTAGGCATTCAGTCCATTTTACCTCGCTGATTAAAACCCAGACACAGTCTTAATTAAAAGAGCTGGTGTGGTGTCGGATGAGGTGAATGAAAGCTTGACAACATTCCCAGCATACGATTGAAATTACAATATCAGGTTATACAGTTCAAAGTTTCCATCTAGACCGAAGCTTTGGTATTGATTATACAGAATATAAATGCGGTGTGTGTGTGTTTGTATGTGTAAAAGGCCAAATATCCACCTCATCAGGTTAAAGCATATAAATTCCTGCATCATGTCGTCAGGATGACAGAACAGTTGCCGAGGTGATAATCTGCTCTGTGACACTTTGATTCAGTCACACATTTTCAGATAACAAATATGAGCATTTCTGCGAAGCTCTACTCCTCTACCTTTGCCAATACCACTTCACGAGTAAAGAGAGCTGTGTGTAGTTGTTGTGAAGATGTCAAATTATTATTCATTTTAAAAACAAAATATTCTGTAATGTTGGGTCTATTGTGATGCTCTTTGCAGCCCTTCGTATCTGGGTTAGAAACCACAAGCCTGGCATAAAGTAACAGTCCATTAATGCATCACTATTAATAATCCTTTGATGTCCTATATGATAAATCACATCCAAGCACATACTGCACTACAGAAGGCTTGATTCCCAAACCATCAAACATCATTTGTAGTCATTTCCTGGCATTGAGCTGCTGTGTCAAAACAGAATGAGGCTTCATGAATAAACAAAACTCCGCACATGACTAAACGGTGTATAAGATGTAACATCAGGCCCACTCCGCTGCAGGAAAGTGAGCTGTTGTCATTGGATCAGATTCTTTCTAACGCAACGAGGACTACATTTGAACACATTTACATTTGCAGAGGCCCAGATCTTGCCCGTTTAATGTGACGCCCGCCTGGTTCTGGACAGCTGCTTCTGCAGGTGCTGTGAGTGTGCGCTGGGCTCTGGACTCGTTAACGTCTCCTCTGCTCATTTACAAAGAAACGCTTTGCTTGTGTGCGATGCGCTTGTGACTGTTTCAGGTGGAAAGGGATCGATATCCTGTCTTGTCTCTGCCAACACGCTGCACCTCCATCCTCACCCTGTGGATGGAGCGGAGCTAAGTCAAGCTGCCCGGCTCATGCTGAAACACAACTCACGGCCTCCACCTGCTCACTTGACTTCCTTTCAAAGTATTTCTATTTTTGAATGTGAAGACGTTCACACATCATAGTAAATCACTTCCTACAGCTTGGCGCTCTCTCTGCTGCCTTTAAGATTGGGTTGTCTTATTGTTTTCTGTAGAAAAGGAACCTAGTGAGAAATGAAAGTCTATGAGTTTGTAATTAGCTTTAAAAAATGAAAATAGTCATTTTTTATTATGTTAGACACAAATTACAACTTGTATTCTCCACTGCAGATGAACAATAATTTACAATATAATCAAATCTGCAGTACTCAATAAATGCAGAGAAAATGACCACAATAAATCAGGTGTGCAGAGCTTTCAGTTTTTCAGATTACCCAACATCAGCTTGATGTCAAGCTCATTCTGCTGGACATGAAAGCACAGCGACGAACACGTCCTCGGCGGTAACTGCTGTGTGTTCCTGCAGCGTAGCGTCTCACTTTACACAAAGCAAAGACACAGTTTTATGCCTGAGACTGAAACTGTAATGAAATTAGAGTGCTGCCTTTTGTGAGACAATTAAAATGACATATATAAGGTTTTAAACAGTGGTATTGATGCATGTGTGGGATACACTGGCTCACTCTACAAAGACAAGCCGTCCTGCTATGCTGCAGTAACACTGTACAACAGTGCATCTCTGGAAGCTTCATGCACAGATTTCTCTTCAGCTCATCCTGTCATCAGCTTTCTTTTGATCACCAGTTCCCATTGCTGGAACTGATTCGCATGTACAGTGACTCTAAATGGTCTATTTCAGAACAAAGAGAGGAGGAGTCAGGAGTTGCCAGAATAACTCAGACGTCTGTCAGCAAACGTGACTAAAAAAAGATTCCTCGCGTCTGTTTTACGCTGCAGATTAACGGCACAGCTTCAAAACAGTCTGCGATTCTAGAATGAGAGGAGTTGATTCTACAAACGCTCCTTCCTGGAGGACGACCTGCCTTCGCTGGAGCTCCACGATCTCATTTCCACGTCTGCCTCTTGTTTTCCCAACACGGACCCAAAAACGACACCATGCGGTGCTGCTCGGATTGACCTTGCAGGAGATTAGTGCATCTGACGAGAGGCTGCTGTTACATGTGTTTGGAGGCCTCCATGGGATTAGACCATCGTTACTGCTCTCTGCGGTTCGATCAACAAGTCTCCCATGTTACAGCTTAGAGTTTATCCTGAAGTGGTGCTCTGTTGACGGTAGAGCTTCCCATGGAGAGGTTCCCTCTATTCCCCTGAGCTATGAACACGAAAACTACAGCTGGGCCAAAAAGTTATATTTAATCCAGTTTCCCCTTCATCACTTGACAAGTATCTGTTTTTTGCTGAGTTCAGGTGACTGACTTTGCCAGTAGAGAATAGCTCATCATTTCTTTACCTTAAGGTAAAGGTTCATTAGTTTTCTGGCAAAGTGACTTCAAATCGACATCAAATTGATTGATTGGCTTTGAATGATGACCAGCTCTGTTTCAGTGATGTGAGAGTTCCAACACGTGTGTGTGTGTGTGTGTGTGTGTGTGTGTGTGTGTGTGTGTGTGTGTGTGTGTGTGTGTGTGTGTGTGTGTGTGTGTGTGTGTTCCACCTGCCTTTATCTCTTTCCCCTGATTGATTGTGGGATGAAACAAATGGATCCAGTCCAGAAGTGAAAGCTTTGCATGTCCTGGCAAAGCTGCTTCAGCCATTGTGTTGGAGCGGACGAGACTGCTGCAGTAGAAAAACGTGAAGGAAGAGACTGATCACATGCCATCAGGGCGGTCTGCCTGTTTAGAATAAGGGATTCAGGAAAACACTTGTGTCCTTGGACATTATTATAGAGATGAAGTTATGGGCTGCTGGTACAATCGATGTATAGATCTACGGGGTTCACTTTAATAAAGATGCGTTGTAATATTATTTTACAGCAACTTTGTGATGAAATAAATGACGCAGACTCAAACAGGAGCAGAAAGTGGCAGAAAGGGAATGAAGGAGGCGACAGAGGGAGGTGGTGGCATGTGTGGAAGGGGTGGAGGGTGTGGATTTGTTTGCTATATTGCCTAATCCCGGCAGCAGAGCATCACACGCCAGCACCATCTGTCGCTATTCACATGTGAAGTCAGGACTGGACTGGGGTGGACCGGTGGGTACCGACGGGTTCTGGTCGTCACAGGCGGGTCCTGGTGCAGGGGGCTGGGTTTGAGGGGAGGAGGCGGTGGGGGTGCACACCCTCTGCATCCCAGAGGTGGAGGGGACTCCAGGTGGGGGCTGGGGTCTTTTTTCCTTTTAATTCCTGATTTGCCACGCAGCCTCAGCACCGGTGTGATGGCTCGGTGAGCTCGCGGGGGGAGGAGGGAGCGACGGGGAGCATGATGCGGTGACACATGGCTGCTCGCGCCGCCTGCGCGCTCTGACTGCGGCTGCTACTTCCCATTCACCGGGAAGCGCCGGAGGTTGGACACTGGGATGCGGAGAGACGCCGCCGGAGGCTGCCGCAACCGCCGACCGGGACCGAGCGAAGGGACCGCGGACCGAGGGCGCCGCTGAGCGGACCAGCTGCCGTCCATCCTGCCGCTGGTAAGAGCGACGCGGGCTCCACCTGTCACAACTTGCGCCGTTGGAGCCCGCACCGCTGTATTCACGGCAGTCTGTGTAGCAACAATTGTTCTCTATTTCCCTCGAGGCGGTGGGATTTGCATTTTACTGCTTACACCTGACTTTCATCCTACATTTTCTTTTACTTTACGCCCCCAAACGAAAAGAAGTCCGAATCTAACACATTATAGTGGCCTTTTGTCTCATTAAATATCCATTGTCCCGGCCTGTATGAAGCTTAGCCGACTCAAGGTGACATTTAGGCCATAAGCTAAAGTTTTTTCTTCGCTTAATGCATCAGAAATGATCAATAGCCGTTGTTTTCCACTAACTGATTATAATTAATTTGAGAGTTTCAGCGCAGCAAACTATATATTACTAATTCAAACTCCAGCTTTTAATCAGCATAAAGCGCTCGTTATATAAATGTCTGAGTAAGTAAGACGTTAAATAAACCTGGGTGTATAAAAAGTCTGACAAAACAAATATGCTGTGCTTGTCGTTTCTTTATATTGCTGCTATGTCATTGTTTAAGATTTTTTCTTATTTTGTTTATTTAATGCTCGTCTATTTAAATGAGTAACTCGTTTTGGTATAGTGAAAATCCGCCTATTACACTATAACAACATTCATTATTATATTTCATGTTCATATCTTATTTCCTCGCACTTCGTTGCGGTTTATATCTAAATGCGACTTCGCTTTTTTCCACCATGCATTTCACAGGTACGGCGTCACCGTGGGTTTTTGTCCCCGCCGAGCCGCCGTAGCGATGGGAGATAACATGTCCAAGCGCTTGAAGCTCATCTCGGCTTCGGAGGCGGAGATGGAGGAGCGCTGTTTTCCCAACCTCTACCCCGACTGGGACCAGGGAGTCGTCACCTCCAACTCCGGAGCTGACGTAGCGCACAGCGAGCCGTTTGATGCAGACGGAAAGGTGATGCGTGTAGCGTTTGCAGCACTTTTTAAAAATAATATCCCACGTGCTAATACAAACTAGCGATAGCTTGGCCCAGTCATACAGGTGTGTCGTAGTTGCTAAAGTTGTTTAGCACCTATGACATAATATGTTATAAGAATGTCAGAACATTTGTGTGAAAGATCAACCAGTGCTGCCTGGTATGAAAACCGTGTCGTGTCGTGTCGTGTTGTGTCGTGTTGTGTTGTTCTGTGTGGCAGCTCGATCTTGTTAAACGCTTGTTTACACTACGTCATTCTCCCCCGTTGGCTTTTTGAACAATCCATTGTTGTGCCAAACAGTGACATTTATTCTTGTGAGGCAGCTCTGTCTTTGTTCTCCTTCCTCCACCCTTCCCTTCATCCGTGGACGACAGTAGCAGTGAGTCAGAACCGAGGCAGTGCATACTGTGGGTTTGTTATCATAAAAGGTTGAGATGCAGGCTTTTAAGGGAACCTGTGTTTTGAAAGGAGCATGATGATTGCTGGACTAACACATCTGCTGTGGGAACTGACATTATTCAGGATGACTGGGCCTGTGCTCCCATGAGCAGAACATTTAACCTGCATCCGATATTCATTATGTAGGAATCAAATATGATCTGTAGAAGCAATCATTTATTTTTCAAATTGCTGTGAATTATTTTGAAATGGTGATTGTCTTGAAAGCGTATGTACTAATCAGCCCATTGTGCATTGGATTAAATGGTTACATCAAATTCAGATGAACATGGTAAAAAAAACAGTTTGCACAGCGCTGCCTCCTCGCAGTAGCTGAGGAACTCATTCTCTAAACTGTGTCTCCTAATTTATCACACCAGTGGAGTAAATAGGCTCCGAGTCCAACAAATAGCTCCTGCATTCTTCATGCAGTCCCAGAGTTCCATTTGTGTTGGAGGAGCTGGTTACTGAGAGACACTCACTGAAAGCTATGTAGCTGCTTTGATTTAGGAAGCTCCCCAGCACTGATCTTCATACAGCTGACACTGTGAACAGAGTCTGTAGAGAATTAATTTCCTCCTATCCACAACCTAAGCAGCCTTTGAAGCATGGTCTGACCTGTGCTGTTAAGTCTGCAAAGGGTAAACGGTACCGTGTGGGAAATAAGCTTATTAACATAATGTGGTTCCTGTAGTGAATTCTAATGAAGAGTTTGGGTCATGACCTTCTGGTCTTTATCTGAGAAATTATTAGGCTCACTTTCAGGTGTTTCTGACCTCTAGAGTTTCCGAAGATGTTCAGATGTAGGACTGCAGCCTGCTGCGGCCAGAGTTTTTCAATTTTAACTATTTGTCAATTAAATTGCAAGCATCCTTTGTTTTGTCGAACCAGTGGTAGAAAACATGCTTTTCATATACAATTACTATTACAATTTGCTTTACTTTTCACAGTTTTAGGACAGACTTCAGAGGGCATTTGAATGTCATTCATGATTTTGTTTATAAATCTGCCGTTTCCTCCATAGGTGAGTGCATCGTTTCAGAAGAAGGTCCAGAATAAGATCAAAGATCTCCTCCAGCAAATGGAGGAGGGCCTCAAAACCGCTGACCCCCATGATTTCTCAACTTATACTGGCTGGACAGGTCGGGTTCTACTGTAACTGCATAGCCAGTAATTGATTGTCCCATGTTTATCATTAGCTTTGATACTGTGTGACAAGGCCAGAGCACAGCATCACCGTGTTTATTCCCCACATCAGGTATTGCCTTGCTGTACCTGCAGCTGCACCGGGTGACCCAGGAGGCCTCCCACCTGCAGAGGGCATTGGACTATGTGAAGCGGTCCATGAGGATCCTGAATGGGCGCAAAGTGACGTTCCTGTGTGGTGATGCAGGGCCCCTGGCAGTGGGTGCTGTGGTCCACCACAAACTCAACAATGCCGCTGACAGCCAAGACTGTCTCTCCAGGTAAGTGTGGCTGTTAGTCGTCAAACGTATTTCACCCATTAAAGTGACATTAAACATTTAAGTACAGTATTTGTGTTTTATTGCAGACTCCTCCAGCTGCAGCGGTCAGTGCTGAGTCCTGACGCTGAGATGCCAGATGAGCTGCTGTATGGTCGAGCCGGTTACCTCTATGCTTTACTCTACGTTAACAAAGAGATTGGAGCTGACACGGTCGATGAGAGCACCATCACAAAGGTCAGATACTGTAAATGCAGTTTTTAACACTCCATATGTTTTTGTCTGCTTTTTTTTAATTGTCCCTTACTTTTGCGAGTGAATTGACCGGTTTCTTCCTGTGTATAAGCATTTAATTGCATTGTTAACTGCGCGTTAACCTGCACATGACAAATAAACCAATCTGAATCTGATATTTGAAATGTACAGGTGTCACAGGTACATGTACAGTATTATTCACATGTCAACATGAAGCATTCGAACTAGATTAAACATAATGTAAGATTTTTATTTTCTAGTTAGACAATGTTCCCTCTGATAAAAGAGAAATGTGCTTAGAAATCATCTTCTTGCCAACATCTTTCTGTGTAGAAGTAGCAGTCTGTTCTTACTGAGTGAGTGGTGAGGAATTCAAGGACTCAAACACACACACAGTTGTTAAAATCTCCCCACAGTCCCATAATATTCACACATTTTGAATATTTGCCCAAGCGCATACTCACTGCAGGACCATCTGTCACGTTTGTTCAAGTGCCAGATCAGACACGCGTTGGCGCGTTATGCTGAGAGAGCAGGCAGCATTGTGATAACATAATAAGATCATTATTAGTTTTTGATGAAGGTATTATTACGAATGATGGAGTATAAACATGTTAAAGCTCCAGTTTCCTGTAGCACTGCAGACTCTTCATTTCCCCACCTGCTGTACTCATAAACACACTTGTCACCAGCACGTGCATCACACTGTTTGTCCAAACAGTAGCTTTGCTACAGTTCGAGCAGAATGTTTAAGTAAAAAATAATTTTGTGGTAGTTTGTCCATTATCCTCTAACAGCTTATAGTGTATAGGAGAGAAAATGTTTAGACTCCATTTATAAAAGACATTTGCCATTACAATGGTCTCTGATTAGAAATATAAATCACATATTTATTACTTGTGTATCTTTATAATCTTGTATCTTGATCTGGGTCTGCATTTGTGGTGTGAAACATGATTGGTCATTAATGCTGTCAGACAGAATCTGTCAAGATCATTGCTTTTAGTATCAGAGCGAGCAGCAGCAGCAGCAGCAGTCGACCTGAGCTCCAAAGTGAATCTAAAGCTACATACAATGTCGTGCTCCAGCCTGCAGCTTCTGCTTACGCCAGCATATACGGACGGCGCCGAAACCCTGAATCTCTATGTTCTTGCCACTCAGTTTTCAATTCATTGTGACACTGCATCACACTCCATATGCAGCTGAGCGAGTTGATCACAGTTGATGAGAATCTGCTAGGCTGGCTGATGTTCATTGCTCCTGATTTGTTTAGGGTAATGAGATTTTAGCCCTTGAGTTCTGTTGTATTTGTTCCCCACTAACATGGATGATTGCCGCCTCAGGCTTAGTTTATGCATGAGAGACAGTAGTATAGTATATAGGATAGAAGACAGGTATGAATAAACAAGCTGGCTGTAAATCTGCCTTGTCATGGGCGGCAGTAATGCTGCTGTTGCAGAATTCCCTCCATCGTGCATGGAGATGTCAAAAACTGCTGACACAGAACCCCAAGCCCCTATAGAGACACACACAAACATGCTCATGGCTCATAGTTATGTGTATAGTTAACTCACGAACGGTCTTCTCTTTTGCTGTAAATATTTTTTTATTGATAGAAATCCAGATGTGTTAGCATATGTGGTGTCTTTATTATTATTATTTTTTCAGTAAAAACATTGTTTTACCATCTTTTTTTCAACTTAAAATAGTGTAGTAGTATTCTGACCCTGGCTTCATCCTTCGACTGTGCAAAATGAAAGTGCTAATGTTCTGTCAGGATCAATCAGACAAGGCATTTTTCAGGTGGTGACTGCCATCGTGGAATCGGGGAAGAACATGTCAGCGGAGCAGAAGAAGACCGATCGCTGTCCTCTCCTCTATGAATGGCACAAGAAGCAGTACATCGGCGCCGCCCACGGCATGGCTGGCATCTACTACATGCTGATGCAGGTAAGGGGAAACGCGAGCTTCAACGCTGGCTTTTGACAGTTAGAAAACGATAATGGTGGGTTGTCTTGGTGACGAACTCGTAAAGGGTTCATATTAGAATTGATGCACTTTGCCAAATGCGAAGAATTCAGCTGCATTTAACCACTTAAGTCAGGCCACAAGTGAAAGGAATGAAGGAAGGAAGGCTCTGAATTAATAATAGAATAATAATAAAACCTTTATTAGTCCCAAAGTGGGGAAATTACAGGTTTTGCTGCACTGTAAAACACTAATATGGTGCTTTTTAGATTATAGCCTGTGTGATTGTACAGAACAGGCTTCAGAATTCTAGGTTTCACACAGTTGCCGCAATACTGATGCCGTCAAAACCAAGACAACCACTTCCTTCAAATTTGCTCTGTATTGACATTTGGCAATATTTTGTAGTGGATTTTAGATGTTTAGATGCTACGTTCCTGTGTTAAAATCCTAAAGCATCCATTGATTCATCTTCATTATTTCTTTAGAGAGATGTAGTTTAACTGGACTTGTGCCAAATCAAGAAGCAGTTGGTTCCTGCTTTAAGGTTTTTGTTGTGTTTGCGCTGAACGGAGATTAGATCCAGCGCAGCTGCTAACTCGTGCAGTCAAACATCACACGGCTGCTCCGCTAAACCACTTCATTAAATATGAAAGCAGACGCAATGCATTATTGTTCAAAATATGAAATTATGGCCTTGGTTTTCATTTCTACTAAGACGTTTTACTACAAAGTGCTGCTTCTAATGGCAGTGTGGGTCTGTTTTGATGCTCCTACTTTGTGTTATTGGAGTCAGTCCACAGAGGCTACTGTATTGCGTCTCTGTTCTTGTTCACTGGTGTTCTCATTAACACACTGAACTCTTTTCTGATGGAAATAAATTATTCATTCATGCATCAGTCTGTGGGCGAGTCCATTTAGAAGCATCTGAATCTGTTTGTCTTTTTATATTTATTTCCATATGCCAGTACAGGATCATACGGCCTGAATGCTTAGTTTCTTAATGTACATTTATTTATAAGGTTATAAAGCTTTCTATAAAAAACTACGTTTGCAGGAGTAGTGATACGCAGCGGGTTCAATGCTTCCCAAGTGTTTCCTCCCTCACTACATAGATGACTTTGTTGCAGTGACTGCAAGTCACTGCCTTCTTATAGACTGGTAATCTGGCTGCAAACTGTCCATAAAGGCTTCAGAACTTACACACACTTGACTGAGTGCAGGATGTAACATACAGGTGGGAATTTGTGGTGTTTTTCCTCCTGACTAATTAATTACAGATGAGGATGAGAAATCTCCACCGTGTTCCACTTTTGGCTCCACTGGGCTCACGTTTCTCCAAACAGCTGGTGAATCACCGTTGGGCGTTTACCTCTTTCTCCGTTCACTTCCACCATCCTAACTAATGTTGAATGTGTTCCTGCACGTTGCTACAGCAGTGCAAATGGAGCTCACCTCCGCCTCTTTCTCCCTGTAGCCAGGAGCAAAGGTCCATCCAGACATGCTGTCGGAGGTGGTTCGCCCCAGCATCGACTACATCCGCCACAAGAGGTTTCGCTCAGGAAACTTTCCGTCATCGCTGAGCAACGAGAGCGACCGTCTGGTTCACTGGTGCCACGGGGCGCCTGGTGTCATCCATATGCTCATCATGGCTCACAAGGTAGGACTGGTTCATGACTAGTATGCTTAGCGTCCTGTGCAGCCCGGGGCACCTG
Source organism: Betta splendens (assembly GCF_900634795.4). NCBI lineage: Eukaryota > Metazoa > Chordata > Actinopteri > Anabantiformes > Osphronemidae > Betta > Betta splendens. The sequence continues at coordinate 13,665,825 of NC_040884.2, read as the reverse complement.
GCTGAACTGACCAGACTTTAATGGCGTTTATCTATTAAACTCATAACCAACACTGGCACCTTGTGGTGGTGCCCTGCATAGGCAGCGTGAGGTGCTGCATATATGTTGACGTGTGGTTTCCTTACATTTTCCAGACAAAAGCTTTTAAAAACACAATGTATTAAACACACATTACCTTGTCTCTGCGGATCTTGGAGAGACTGTGTAAGTCTGTGCAAACCCATGCATTACCCAGTACTGCATCATAGGCTAATTTCTTCTTTTCTTGGCAGTTGGGGAGCCGCTTGGCAGCTAATGTGCAGCTGTTCTGGCGTTGTCATTTCTCTCATTAATGCCGGCTCTACGGAACCACACAGAGAGCAAAGCACAATGGGAGACACGATTGCTTATCACTGTCTCACCATGAACAGAATCCACAACCAATCTGCCGTTTGTTGCTGCAGCAGGAGTTCTTCTTTGGTTAGTGGAACAGCTCAGGTCAGCTTGTAGTGTTTGCATACATACATCCTGTTAACGCTGCCCTCGCTGTTTTTTTTTTATGCATGATGTAGTCATTATCAGAAAACCTGCGAGTGATGCTAATAGAGGTGTTACTATAATGAGAAGTGACAAACTTTGAGTAAGTAATTATCCTTTGCACATGAGCAAATCCGGGAGCATCATTATCATTATGGTGTCAGAGCCTGTAAGGAGTTCTGCCTTACCCCTGTTGCTATGCAACGCAGAGTTCGTCATCATACAATTCAGTGTCTCACCTCAATGACCCTGTGACCGGGTCAAGGAGGGGTCATTTTTAATGATCCAGTGGACTCTGATTGAATTTTACTGTATCATTTGTAATTCAGGATAACGTCTCAGTCTACCAGGAAATTCAAGTTCCCTTTTCATCGTAACTTTAAGCAGTGCTAACAGCTCAGTGGTTGAATACACCTTTAAAGTGTCTGGACTGTTCCCAGCTCACTGTGACCATGGAAACCGAAGAAACCACACTGGGGAGAAGGATGCAGTCGCTCACTTCAGTGGCATTCTATGAATTCGCACCTCTTCACCCACAGTGAACAAACACAGGTGCAATAAACAACAGAATTAGTGAGACAAACTACACGGTGTACTCATTGTACTGTTGTGTAATTAAAAATATGTGTACTACACTGTACTTTAAGATGTGCAATACCTTGTATTTTTTCTTATTTTTTTTTTTAAACAATCCATCCCAAGAACAAAATGCATTTTACAACTGCTGTGTGACAGTGAACCACAGTATAGCATGAAAGGGTTCTGCACTCTTGATATTATGCACTAGCAGAGAGAGGATTAAAGGAGACTTCATCCTTTGCATTGAGCACCAGCCCCAGGAACGCAAGCTGCTGCTTCCTGTTTGAAGCCGTTGGGGACCTTCACGCTGCTGCAGGATGCTGGCTAATGTGATCACATCTAATCAGACTGTCAGATTTCCACTATGCTCACACTGTGTCTCAGTGTGTCTTAACAGCCTGATACTGTATGTCTCGCGTGTCGTCTGTCGGGTCTGTGATGATGCTTTATTACCAACTAATGAGGTCTGGGCATGTGGGAACGTTTATTCTTTTATGTGAGCTCAGCTATCGCCGGTTCTCCGTTTCCCCTGTGTTCTCTAGGGAGCCATACAACAGAGCAGCCAGCTTTGTACACGTGTGGCTTAAATGTTACAAGGACTGTAGCCTGTACTCTGGCTGTCCTGTTGTTTGCTTGTCCTAGTTTTTATCTGCCGTCATCTGTGTCTTCCCAGGTGTTTAAGGAGGAGAAGTACTTAAAGGAAGCTGCAGAATGTGCTGAGGTGATATGGCAGCGCGGCCTGTTGAGGAAAGGCTACGGGATCTGCCACGGCACAGCTGGCAACGGCTATGCCTTCCTGTCCCTTTACAAGCTCACCCAGGACAAGAAATACTTGTACCGTGCCTGTAAGGTAAGAAACGGGGCAAGGACGAGATTTTAGGAAGGAGAGGAAAGTGGATTACAATTGGAACAAATGAATAGAGATTTATTGCCTCTGTGACTGCAGCCATTAAGTCGGTAGATGACCTTTGGGTTCCTTCCTTTTACCCATTCTGTTATTGTGAATGTGTTTGGCACAAATATCTTTCAATTTGAGTAGAATGAGCTAATTAGATTCTAGTGGTCTATCTGTATGACATCACATCCGTCATACATTTTTATGCAATATGTCAGAAGGACTTGGAGGGAATTTAATTAAATCTGACACAAACATCCGTCTGACGCAATTAGAATGAGCCTGGAGAGACTCGCAGTTGGGTACGAACAGCTACAAGACAACGATTCTGAGGTAATGCTTGAAGCGAAGGGACGTAAAATCTGGTGTGTTGTGATTAGTCTCATGGGAGATGATGCTTAGAGCCTACATGAGCTACCTGATTAACAGTGGATGGTGCTGCTGCTGTAGCTCAGCACATTTTAAACTCAAACAGGTGTTGCCATGCTGTGCTTTTATTCTCCTACAGTTTGCCGAGTGGTGTCTGGACTACGGCAAGCACGGCTGTCGCATCCCGGACCGACCCTACTCTCTGTTTGAAGGTACCAAATCTGTCAGCGTCTGCTAAAAGCTGCTCTGACGCGGTTTTCCCCTTCCTACAACCACGTCTTTTAAATCGATGTGATACCAGGCCTGTTATTCGAGTCGCGAACGGTCTAGTGCTGCCTCTTCTTCCATCAAAGGCCAATTATACAGCATCCTGAGTAGTTCTGTCTGTGCAAGGCTAGAGTGGCTTTTCACTTAGCTCTAATGGAGGAATTAAGGGCATGGCTGGCAGCACAGCAAAAGAACACTGCCTGCACAAAGCTTGAGGTTTAATCACAGCTGTTAAACTCTGATACTTGACACATGAAGGTCCAAAATACCTTTTTTTTCTTATGCTTTCAACAGAAATCTAAGTCCCTTACTGACTGCCTTTTATATCTTACAGAGACTAAAGCATATCTGAATAGAGCACAGCATTTCTTACAGTAGCTGTCTGGCACCAGCCAATAAATCCTGCTTTACTGTTTGTGGTCCATTCATCAGCCTTTTCTCCTGGTAGTTTTTGAAACAGTGGAAGGTTTTGGGGAGATAATCCTCATAGTCCAAAGTTTTAACTCTTAAGTCTGTCAACTCACCATACTTGTCCAGAAAGTCACAAAACCGAAGATATTTAATGCTAAATAGAAAGAATCACTGGTTTCACTGACTGGATCCTCCCCTTGGTGAGAACAGGCAATGGGAGCCGTGAAAAGCAAACTTCCCAGAATAAGGCTTCTGAAATAGGAAGATGATAATACTGAGTCAGGTGCTGAGAGTGAATCCACACCAAATGTGTTTCTCCTCCTCAGGTATGGCAGGCACCGTCCACTACCTGTCAGAAATGGCGAACCCTGAAGAGTGTGGCTTCCCTGCTTTTGAGCTTTCCAATTGAACCACTGACGCTGGAGGAGGCTGGAGAAACTGCTTTCCAAACTAACTCGACTCTGCATTTGAGCACTGGAAGAGGACGTTTTTATGATGCGGCTTGGTCAAACTCTGGTTATGGTGGTGAACAAGTTGCTCTGAAACTGAAGATCAAGCAGAAGCAGAGCAGAGTGGGTGCAGCTCATTAAATCTTTTTTTTTTTTTTTTTAGATAAATCTGTGGTGTCCTTTTTTGAGTAAATAAAAACATGTTTAAGGAGCCAGGGGAGATTTTGGCAAAGCTCAAAGGTTGAATGTTATGGATCCAAAGGATGATGTCAATATCTCTTCTGGAGGACGAGTACTCGCATCCTGTGAGTCCTGTAGGACCTCTGTCATAGCGCTGTGGGGCTGTCATCACAGAGGATGTGTGACGTTGGGGTAAAGCCCTCTGCCTTTAATATCACAGCACCAGGCCAACAAGGACAGTGTGAGTGGATCTGCGCACACTCTGTATGTGTGAAGTGAACCGAGGCTGTTGGTAGGCAATGACCCTGCATGCTCACTGTAATTGGCCCACGGTGCCTCGTAATCTGTCAGTGTAGTGATTTTATCTGGCTGTATTTGTGTGTGCTGTTGCTGTTCTCCAGGTATTCGTCACAGCGAGGAAAGGTTTCACCCCTCTCTCATCTTTCTTTAGTTCAGTGCTTTACAGCAGGCGGCCCGTGCGTCTGTTTCAGATTGGAAGTCTAATGTTTACACTTGGTACAAAGCTGATTTTGTTTTTCATAGCAGGTCAGTGTCCACAGCATTAGCTTTTCATCATTAGCTATATAAACCTAATTTCACTTTAAGGTTTCCCATCTGTCAGGACCCACAGTGCTGTTCAGTTTGTGGTCCACAATGCAAGTGGACGTCTGTTAATGATTTGTAACCACATTAACAAAGAAGTTAATTAAGAGGGAGATCAGCAGGAGATTAAAGAACACAATTGCCAAAAAACCCTAGTGTAATAATTTAATAATGAATGAAAAAAAACTATGCATTGCTCTAAAACAGTTTTTAAGTCTGTCTTTTAAAAGGCTTTTTTCTGCTAGAACCAGTTCCAGCTGTGTCTGCTTGTTGCTGTAGTTGCTTGTTACATGTGTTGGCGTTTAGTTGGGTGTCCAAACGTTCCTAAATATTTATTTGTGGCATTCTTCCTTGACGGATGACGTAAAATAGATTTGTCGTTCGAATAATTTGGGAAACGGTCAGAGTTGACTCAAACCTAGTATAAAAATGTGACAACACATTTGTCTGTAACTTGGTTTGGATTGGCAGCCTGCCACACTGACTGGCTGAGGACTTTACTTGCACTGTAGGTGTTATAAAACATTCAGACAAAATTAGATTTGATATTAAAATTCTTCAAATCAAAATTTAATACAAACATTGATCACTTGACCTTTATTATATTAAACATTTACTTTTCCGGTCACATTACTCCCGCAGCCTGGTAGTTTAATAGGAAAAGAGTCGGCATGGGAAGGTCCCTGGTTTGATCCCAGGTGTGTCCTTGAGCAAGACACCTCACGCTAGCACATTGTATCATGGTAACAAATGCCACATATGAACAGTAAATAGTGATTATTACGATAATTGGGTTTTATCCAATCAGAGACATGGATGTCAGTTGTAAAGCTGTAAACAAGCCTGCTTTTAAATGATTGCTATCTTCCACTTGGAATCAACATCATCATCAACATACATTTAGTAATTCCGACGGCACATGAATGGACACTAATGCCTTATTCTTTCGCAGAACTCATACCTTGAATGTCTCTGCTTGAGAATAGCGTCACATGTAGAAACCTTATTGTGTTCATCTGTTGTGATTCCAGGTTCACTCATTCTTCTCATTGTGTTTGGAGGTGATTTGTATCTTGATCCCAGTGGAAGAACTGTGGGCATGAATGCAGGTAAACGTTGGTCTTATTGGTGTAAAGATTTCTTTTCTCACTAAACTCCTGAGCTCCAGTGCCACAGCAGTAAAACCTTTTAATTGTTCTTCTAAACATGCTTTTTGGCTCATTCAGTGCTTAAAGAGTTTATGCAAAATTTAGCAGTGTTGGAAATTAAAAGTAAAAAAAAGAGCTTGTGTGCTGCTTGTTTATTTTTTTATGTGACATTGTTAATGGTCAAAGCCCAAAGGAAGTAGCAGCTGAAGGAGAGCAACACTGGAGACCTGAGCCACCGTTTGCAGTATCACTGTGGTGCAAGTGTGGATTTGAGCAAATCCATCAGTCAGTCGGACACGTTTTTTCAGAAGTGAAGTTTATTTACATATTTTACAAATTCTGATGCTTTTTTATGTCCAAGTCATCAAAGCAGATGCCAAAAACAGTAGATGAAGGAAGGGAGTGAGATGCTTTATCCGTTTCATAATCTGTTGCATAGTTTGATATAACTAAACAGAATATGGTGCCTTATTGTAAAGTTGTGCTGTGTATCAGAACAGGCTAAAACCATAATGGACTTCATATAGAATCCAAATATTCAATTCGACATGAAGGGATAATGAGGGTTTATGATGGTATTGGGCCCATTCAGTGGTTGGTGCCTATTGAGTGTGTGTTTCTATGCTACAGACAGAGCTCGGCTACTTCCTGGTACTAACACTTCATTACTATCTATGTATTTATTGCAAAACACAAAATTTCAAAGAAATGTTTAAATTACAAGTTACTTCACTGGAGCAGTCATTTAGCAACATATCACATCATTCTGAACGTACTAGAGCTAAACTGTCACCTTTTTACAAACACACATGGTGGAATTGATTCCTGCAAAACCAAGCGGAGAAACTATAAGCATGTTTGTGAACTCTGGCACATCTGCTGTTTCATAGTGTGTCACTGTGATGCTGATTAACTAAACTTTCTTCAGGTTCATATTGGCTGATTGTGGTCTGTATACAGTAGTCTTAGTGTTTGCAGCAGCAACTGAATCTTTAAATTTTTATGGAGACAAACAATACCACAGTCACACAAGGTGACTGACAGGCAACTGATTCTGCTCCACTGGATTTCCTCCGAACATGCATGGACAACATGCTAAGTGCAAAGCAGTGGATTCCTAAAGGTTTCTTGGAACATGCTCCTGGCAGGTTACACTCAGTGATTCAGCAGGAACTAGATCATCATCATCATCAGCAGCAGCTACTTAGGACGAGTCCTCTCACCATTACGCCTTGCATCCACTCCTTCTCCTTATTATTGTTATTATTTAAAGGTGCAGCATGTAGAGTTTAAAGAGGCTTAAGTCTTCTACTGTAATTATTTTTTTCAGTTGTGTCCAGTTTCAGGAAGCCATGAGGGGTAGTTTCACATTTTCAACTTGAAATCTAAGCTTGAATTTGGTGAGACACCAAAGCACAAACAAAGAATAAAATAATTTTACTACATCAATAACGCCATGATAATGGCCATCGTACAGTACGTTCTCTCACGGCTGTATCTCACGCACTGCACCTTTTAAAAATCACAAAATTTCTTATACATACTCCTTTGGTTACTTACTACACTCAGTTTAAGCATTTCTAGGCTCGTAGACCTACAAGCCATGCAGCCGGTCAAAGCTTCAGGAGACATTACAGCATTTCAATAATAGGGGGAAAAAGCCTGATGGTGGTTAATCTACTGTAGTGGGTCAACGCCTGAAGGTGGCGAGCTAACAGCTATCGAGCCACCGAGCAGAACCAGCGCTTCATTAAGCTTTTGATCCTTTATCATGTTTTGTTACTTTATTTTAATGATTAATTAAAGAAGATACTAGAAAAATTGCACAGCTTATTTATAAGACGTTTGAGCTCCACTTCCTGCGAACCACCTGTCTATAATTAAAGTGTTCTACTGTCACAGAATATGATAAATATGAGCAAATTTTAAGCGAATATAAAGCTAAAGCAGAGAGAGCGTCCTCCATTTTTGACTCACCGGCTTTCCAGCACTAGGACGACACTCATGTGACAGTAAAACAAAAGCGCGTCATCATCACTGTGTGGAAAACGCACGGCCTCCGTTACGTCTAACAAGAGCAGAAGCCACTGCTGCAGGAGAATCCATGTGGTGGTAAAACGTTAAGTCTAAGTCGGTCACATCATCCTACCAAACCTACTACATCTGTATCAGTATGTATCAGTGTGCTCTTCCAGTCAAATCTGGCATTTTGTTACATCCTACATCTGACCGACGTTATCTGTGCTGTGCAGAGAGGTGACAGTGAGCACGGTGACGTCCAAAACCTCCAGCTAATCAGGTCTATACAGGCACATCCACGTAAACCAGAAGTAAGTGAAGTCCTCCAGACGAAGCAGGGTGTGTGCATGAGGGAATACGTGTGTCTAGAATCCTTCCTCTCACAGACAGTAGGTTGTGTGCTTTCCCAGTCTTACATCCAGAAACAGTTATGTTGTCAGACGCTCCCTCTTCATCCTCATCCTCTAACGGCCTCTCTCCTCTGCGCCTCCGTCTCCTTGTTGTTACTTCTTGTCTCTGTTCTGAAATATTTGTTCGTAAGATGGCGGCGGGTGGTTGCAGTAGGATGGAGGCGGCGGGTAGAAGCCCATCATCATGTGGGCAGAGCCGGGCTGTGCTGGGTACGCCGGGTGCGTCACGGTGACCCCTGGGTCACCCCCTGTCATCCCGTTGACCCCGAAGCCCTGCATACTTCCCGGCTGCTGGGAAACTGGAAGAAAACCCGTTTTGTGTGCTGGTCAGAATTCAACCCTCGGGTGGGCTGTATTTAATTTAGTTGGTAACCTGTTTATGGGTGGTTGGCTCTTGCCTGGTGTGGTGACAGGATGGCGGGTGAAGGAGACGTTGAACGCTGGCTCGTCTCTCAGGGGCGACGGGTACATCCTTCTGCGGATGAAGAAGCCGGCGCCACAGCAGAAGAGCACTCCCATCATCAGCAGCACCCTGGGGGATAAACAGCGCAGCTCCAGGATCTGGGGCCATTCTGGGTTTCACACAGTATAATCTGCTACACTGTAAACAGACGCGGGAACTCACCAGAAGTACCAGATTCTCTGGATGGACAGGGCCCTCACACAGCAGCGAGTCCCACAGCAGTCCTCGTAGGAGCGGCATCTGCCACAAGAAGCGTTTCTCAGTGGTAGCACAACACAAATATACTGTATAACGCACAGTACATAGTGAGCATGCACCATCAGTATGCCCTGAGTTCATCTTTCACGTCAGCTGGTGATGTTAATCCTGTTTGACTGTGGTTTTGAGCGCATGTGTCACACAGAGGTTTGACAACAGTGCATCATGGGGAGCAGTGCATTTATCAAATTAAGCCACTTAATCACAGTGCCTGTGCACCTCGCTGCCAGATTCATTAGCATCCGTCCTCTGGGAACTGTTATGGGAATTGTTCCAGCGGTTCATTGATTCCTCTCTGAACATGAGGTGATGGACTCAAGAACTTTGACTTAACTTTAAATGTATCTGTGGATGTACAGTAAGGTAAGTGCAGCTGCATCATCGTGCGCTGTGATTAAACTGGCTCCCAGTAGGACCGTCCCCTTTGGAGCCAGTTTAATTTGTAGGTCACATAAGCTATTTGGAATGGAACAGGAAACTAATAGTCCTTCATAATCATGGCAGGTGAGTCCCTCGTAGGGCTGACTGAGAAAATGCCAAGAGCATGCAAAGCCGTCATCAAAGTAAAGGATGGCTAATTTGAATAGTAATGAGACCAAAATATCAAAATTTGCATTCAGACTTTTAAAAGTCAGGAACACTGGGCAACGAGGAAGAGAGCAACATCTGTGGATATACAGTGCTACGATGCACCGGCATTCAGTCAAAGCTACAGCCACCGGTGCGTATTGTAACGTTGCCATTAATCATGTTTTCTGCTTCGTAAACAAAAGTTTAAAAAGTTTCATCCTAAATGGCAAAGCCAGCAGCAGGGGAGCCAATTATTCAGAGCGGCGCCAGCGGTGATTGATCAGCGCACGGAGAGAACAGGAGAGCGGCGTTAACACGGCCGAAATAATAACCAGGTGTGTGTGTGTGTGTGTGTGTGTGTGTGTGTGTGTGTGTGTGTGTGTGTGTGTGTGTGTGTGTGTGTGTGTGAATCCAGACTTTAAGGCAACTGCAGTGAAGGATGTGAGGTGAGAATCGTCTTGCATACATTAATAATGTTAAGGACCAAGGTTTTATTTGAATTCCCTTGGTTAGCGTTGGTTTGGCGTAGGAGCAGTTAAGTGCCCTCACACCCCCAGTGTTGGTGGAGTGGGACCAACAAGTGTGCTCTGTGATAGATGACTCTGGATCGCCGGCCTGACAATGCAAAGCTCAGGCTCCCGGTCTTATTTGGCATTTCAGCGCTGGGTCAGAGATGAGCAATCGCTTTTCCCCAAAGGCCTCACGTGGCCTGAAGCATAAAAACCAGAAGAATCTCAGCACGGTGCAGCAAGAGAATCAATCCTTGCATTAACTATCTGCCAAAAAATACAACTTTAGAAATGTTAGTGAAAGTTAATAAAACTCGTTCAGTGTCAAATCGTCACGTTACCCTTGAATGACAGAAGTGATTCTTTCCTCTGTCAGTGCACATCAAAGAGGAAGCGATTGAGACGTACAGAGAATTACTGTCTTTTCTCGGGAGACAGGAACAATGAAGCCTCAAATCCTCCATTTGTATCTCTCTAAATCTTCCATTCGTTCAGAAAAAGGAATGGATGGAAATAAAAATAGACGCGTTAAGAGCCTTATCCTGGAAAATTAGGCTAAAGCTTTTACGATGGCGCCGGTTTAGGCTTAATATTAACAAGTGGCGGGCATATTTGTTGTGGCGCAGAATGCAGCTTACACTGGAAAAGGGGAATAGATTTATCACAGGCTTCGCCTGCACGATGCCTCTGACTGTTTGCATTGGATCCTGATGAACTTAGACGTCGCTCCAGATGCAGTTTATCACCAGTTGGAAACAATGACTTCTCGCTAATAGCAAATAGCAACAGTTACAACCTTTGTATTGTGATTTTGTCAATGTTTTACTTAAGAATTTTTCTCTGGAAAAAATGCACTGTCAATGGAGCAAAGATAAACGTATCTTCAGAAGATGGATGAGTGGAGCCTCCAGCTTCCCCTCCAGCACAGGTTCCATCCTCAGGAAGTGGTGAATCCAATCAAAGGTTTTTCTCTTCACCAGATCAATCCACCACGATCTCACTCATTTCCCCGTTTTCGACCTCTGAAGTGGGTGCTTATTCCAGGCTTATGTAGGAATCAGAGCTGGTTCAACTTGCACACCTTCTGAAAACTGGTTTTATTTTCACAGTGTAGAAAAACTTTGTCAGGACCCGCCCTCCACGATAGTATATCCGGTTTATAAAGAGTTCCTCTGACCGACTCAGACCGAGCCAGAGGACTAGATAAAGCACTTTAATTAAGTAGACAAAGAAAATATACAACAAACCCAAGCAGGAAAACCCCCAAAGAAACTACTATTAGTTCGTAAAGAAAATAAACCAATGGAAGTACTGTAGAAAACGTGAGGCACAAACAACAACAGTCCCTTTAACACGGGACCAGAACCTAAACGATGTGACTTTATCCTCAGGACTCGACTATTAATACACCAGGATCCTGACAGACCAACAGAGCCACGTTACAGCTAACATCAAGCATCACAGCAGCATCCAGTCGCCTAACATGTCTGTATTCATAGTCAAATTAGCCTTACCTAAACTTGTAAATGATTTTATAGATTTTAGTTCCTGAACCAAACTTACGATAAGCGGGCCAGGACTGTACATTAGACCTCATGACCTAGCCGTCAGGGTTTATGTTCATCAAGTACAACTGTACTTAACATTGTTTCAGAATCCAAATCTACCTGCATTGCTCAAACATGGCAACAAAGCACAAAAGCTGTGGGCAAGGCAGGAACCCCAATGTGCTGCTGCAGTTAAAGTAAAGCAGTGTTAAACGAACACTTGTAGAACTCAGTGACCTTAACATTCATGATTGGATGCCAACACATTTCCCTGGAAACAATTACAGGTAAATGTCAACAATGCAGTTTTCGAACACAGTGCTCTCTGATGGAAACTGGCCTTTTTTTAAAAGGGTCCCTGTTGTACAAGATCCACCTTTTAGATAATCTGGTACATTTACATGAGTTTAGGCTGGAGACACAAACAGACTTGCTAATTAAAGCGATCCTTGTGGACGTTGGCTCAGCCCAAAACTAGACTTCCACCATTTCCTCTCACTGGCGCCCAGTTCGGCCTATGTTGACAATTTCTGTTTCCAGGATGACGCAAAGCATGCTGTCTCCTGACCTGAGAGCGTGTTATATTATTTTCAAAGACAGACCTGGTTCATGGCTGCATTTCTAGCGCTCTGTGATCCACTGGCTGCAGCCTCTACAGAACTAACAAGTATGGATGGAAACCAGAATCTCTGCTGAAGCTAAAGGCACCAAACGGAAATTGAGGAGGTGAAAGAAGCTGTTTTTCATTATTAAAGAGCCTCTCCTCAATGAAGCACTCTGTCTCTGACGCTCTTCAGCTCTTCCTCTCTCTCATCGCCACTTCATAGCTCTGGGCTGCAGTTAGAAAGGAAACTAAATGAAGGTGGTAAGTGTGGACACAGGCTGTCATCTGTCGATCCACTGCTTCATGAGGTGGAGCTGTGAAATAGACCAACCAGCTTCCAGCTAAATTTAGCACGACAGTAAAACATTCATATGGACCAAGAATTATGTGACGTTGCCACAGTGATTTCGTCCACTATCTCTACATACACATACACATATACATACACACAGCAGCAACAACTCAGAGGCTGGACGCTGCACTTGAAAATTCATAGGCCCCAAACATGAGAGCAGTGCATCACTCCCTCACCACACGATGATGGTGGTAAATGTCCACCTGATGAGAGAATGAAGCGGTGCAGTACTTACATGAAGTAAATGGGGTATCCACCTTCAAAGTACCAGCAATACTTTTTGGCTTGGACGCACTGTGGAAAAGAAGAACAGATTAAGGTCAGTGTAAAAAAAACTAAAACATTGAACTCCTACTAGTACAAACATTGGAAAGATCAGCAGCCAGGTTTTATAGCTTTCTGACCGCTGTCTCGTTTTCCTTTTTTGTTCATTCAATACAATACCAGCCGACAATAACTTTCAAACAGTCAGCGTCCTTTTAGCTCCGAGTAGTGACGCTCGCCAGCTGGGGAACGCCTTTAATTAACCGCCTTTGAAATGATCTCCTCTGAAACCACTCTCTGTCTGCGTCGCGGCGTGAGGAGGATTCTTCGGCGGCTGTCGTGTAGCACTTCACAAAAGCAGCAGCACGAGATGGGAGAGGGAGGGGAGGAAGATGAGGCAGGAGAGATGAGGGGGAGGATGAAGGTGCAGAGGGGAGCGCCATCCGTTTCCATTCAAGGGCTGAAGTCTGCTCGAAGGAGGCCAATGGAAACGTGGGGCGTTTGATCCGGTGGTGAAATGATGACACTCACACACTGTGCTCAGAACTCCATGACCCCCCGCTGTGATACAGACTAATCAGCGCAGCGCAGGGGCAGTAGTGTTTGTGTCTTACTAATGTGTGTCTTCCCGTGTCCCATGCTGTGGAGGGACTTCTGCAGCGTGATCAGTGGTCACACACACTATGATTATCTTCGGCTCACGTCGACCACATGCCGCGTGGTCCGGTCGCGCTTTGCAGTCCTCACATTACGGGAACCTGAGCGAGCGGTGGGGTCAGGGGCGTTCGTTGTTAATGACTAACATGAGGCCTGGTCACGTGGGCGCAGGAGAAACACACAGCGGGAGTGTGTCGGCGACGCTCATGCGTCTTAATACGTATACGTTTTACATCAGATTGTTCTTACACAGCAGAACTATTTCCAGCCACAGTCTGCGGCTCTGGTCGTGTGAGTGGAGCAGATCCAACCTCCTCTCTCTGACTGTTTCCGGCCTCTCATCTAAAGACAATCAGAGCAATGAGAGCCTTTGAATGACTTGCTGAAGGTCACAGTTTGATGGATATTAGAGGTACACTCACTGACACCATGTACACAATGAGCAGGAAATCAATGCGGTCGGATAATAATCAGAATCCCAAATGGTTTCATTTCACAATTCTTAACTTTGTTGCTTTCGTCTATTTTCGTTTGGACCTAATTGTTTTCCTGTGTCTAACTCTCTGCCAGCGATGGTCTGCATCCAGCTCTGTTCATTGTCTTCCTCTAATTAAAGCTCAGTGAACGCTCTGACAGGAGAAGTAAATGTCCCTCTGTTCTCCCACGGGACAAACACGACCGTTACGCAACCGGAGGTTCCGGCTTTAAAAGCCGCTCAGTCGGGGCTCCGTCCGGAGGAACGGTTCAAATGGATCCACGCTGCACATTAAACCTTCACGAGCAGGAGGGGAGGCGTTGACCAGGATCTGTTTTGCCTTTGAAGTTGTCAGATGCTGCAACATGAGCTTGCGAAGAGCGACTGGTCAAAGTCACACATCATAATTTGCTGCAGTTTGGCTTTGATGCTCACTGGAATGACTCTGAATTGGCTGAATCCTTTCAAGGTGCTTTAGGCCTTCGATCTGGCTTAAATCATTTCTAAATGCATGTGATTTAGATACAAAAGGAATCTTAGTACTGCTTTTGAATATGCACAAACCCCCTTCCAGTCATATCACTCTGCCTTTTCCTTTCGCTGACATTCCCTTTGATCTCCTCCCCTCGTGTACTCCATCGTTCCTTTCCTCCCATCTACCGTCACCTCTCCTTCCTGTCTTATTGATCCGCGCCGACCTCACACTGTTTCCTCTGCGAACAAGCGGCAACAAGCATTATTTGATTGTACAGTGTGTATGGAGAAAGGCAGGCCGAGGCGTTAATCCACTGCTGTTCGGGTTATTACTGTCCTCACGCTGAGGTTTTGGCTCCGTGTTCTCTACAAATGCTCACAACACACCTTGTTTCCATGAGCACCCAGAGTAATTGGTTACATATGATTCTGTTCTTGTGACTCTGAACAATCTAAGTGTAAAAACTACAGTGTACTGATCCCCCTAAATTGAACTGTCCTTGTCATTGTATCTGGAAGTTGATTCTACATTCTTTAATTATATCATATGACCTATAGTCAATTATTCTTGCAGAGAGAGTTTTAATGTACAGTACATGTATGAAGATCTTTTCACAGGCTTCTGGTGGTTAGTTGTGAACATTACAGATATCTCATCATCACCTCAATGTTACTACACAATAGACAGGAGGTAACTCACATGAGAACTCATCTGCTCTTCTACTAACCTCAACACAACTTAAACATGATGAACTACCGCTTTACTACAAACAGGACGTTCTCCACACAATCAGAACACATATTCTTACAGATAATCGAACCACTGAATCCACTGACAGTGCAGCTTTTACAGAAATGTCCCTGAGCCAGGCTGCTGCAGCTCGTAGGCTTGAGAAAAAGCCCCTGATGCCCTATGACAGCTCAGCTGTGTGGGATTATGTAACAAATATTTGTTGCAAATGAAGACACAGTTTGATGAATGTCTATGTTCACAAGCAAAATAAAACCAAACGTTTCTAAAATCAATCCAACATTTCTGAAACAAGAGATTATACAACACTAGTTGTTCAGTTGGTCTTTGAACCATAAACATATAGTTTATTTGAGTGGTTGACTAAATATAATTATGGTGTTTCTTTAATTCTAATTGTTTCTGACGTGACACATACAGTATCAAGTTAAGGTTTAGTCACATCTTGGTTACATTTAGAGAATGAGCAAAGTAAAGTACTGAATAATTTAAAGAAAGACATTGTAGTAATGAGGGTATTTTTTATTAATAATAAACTGGACTTTAATAGAAAATTGCTCAGAGCAGAGAGGCTAAGAGGAGGAAGCCACAGGAACACTGAGCAGGTCCCATCTGGAAGGCAGAGCCGTAAAACCCAGAGGAGGCCTTTATCCATCAGACAGAATAAGCCGCTGAACTGTAAAAGCCTTAATGCGCATCTTCTCACAGCTAATGTTACCACGTTTCCATTCAGCCCAAATCAATGGGAGGATTAAAGGTAACGTGAAGAACAAAGCAGAATGACGAAAAAGCGAGAGAAGCTGCCAAAGGACGCCGGAGAGCGCTCCGCCGCCACAGCACCATCACTTCACACGAGCACAGAATCATGTCTGTGTTCCACCTTATTGAGACGTCGTTACCCTAACGAGCTGTGCTGCAGCGGTCACAAATGGAGTCAATTCTGAATCTGGACCACGGAACCCAACAGCATCCACCTCTCCAGCGAACAACATGACTTCACAACAGACACGTTCCACGTGGGCCCTTTGATCGTTGATCCGCACTCACGCCATACATCATTTCAAACGCCGACTTGTGCAGGAAGTCTGGGAATAGCCATGCATTTTTAATGAGCATCAGTGGCGCACAGCAAGGCGCGCTTCACGCTAGCAGCCGGGCCCGTCCACGCCGCGTGCTCTCTGACATCATTAGCATCGATTTTCCAGGTGTTGTGTCAGAATCCAGAGCTGTGGTTAACAAACCAGGAAGTGGCGGCGGAGTCTCCGTCCCGGTGACGGTCACAGACAGTAACGCGCAGCGGCTGCTGCCGTTCCACTGGCTATCAGAGCTGTCATCACCATCTGGCTGATGTCACTTATGCCACGCTAACGCCGTCTGCATGTCTGATGCATGCTCACGCCGCGGCTCCTCGTTAATCAGCAGATCTCCGGCCTGGGAGACGACGGCGCATTCACGTCAGCTGAAGAACCTTTTGTTCTTTAAACCAGTTCATTGTATAATTTATTGTAGAAACATCATGAGTTTACAGATGTAAAAGGAGCTCCCGCGTTTGTCTGTCGAAACCCTGGGAAATGACCCAAATCCAGTCCAGAGGCCCCAGCTGTCAGAACCCCTCATCAAAGTGAACACAGGCGCTCCAGCGCCAGGTCCAAGGCCTCGGTTCCCTCTAGGCTGCGTGCTCGCATTCAAAATGGATGTGTACACCGAGTTAGCTGAATGAAATGAAATAGTGATGATGAAAGTTAATAATACATGACTAGACATGAGTGTCAGCGGGGCCGGACGGGCAGGAAGTGGAGATCGTGACCGCACTGTGTTACCTTCACAGACGTGGGAAATTCAATTACAGCTCATTCGTTTCCCCTCGTCCACATTAAAGCCCGAACAACTGTCTGCAGTGTTGATACTATTTATTTCTCAAAAGAGCATATTCAGGAAAAGCAGAACCATTTGATGACACGGCTCCACAGAGAGTGAACATGAGAAACATCAGTGAAGTTACCTTGTGGCACATTGGTTCAAAAATGATATAGGGTGAAATAACAAGACAAAGACATGGTGAATATCATTGACTCCACCCGGATTTAACCTCCAGCAGCTGCTGTTCACCTGAGCCCTGTCCTACAGGCCCAGTAACCTAGTGAGGATTCATGGGGTCTGGGCGCAGAGACAAAGGATGACAGCATCACAGGTCAGCCCACTTGGCGTTCCCTCCTCCCGAGCATCACTTTAACAATGAAATGCGTTTTTTATCGAAATGAAAGCGCCGTCTGTCCCTCCTCTGTTCTCCACCAGCGGTAGCTCTCCTTATATTTCTGTTTTTGCTCCTATTGCAGGGGCTCCGTCGCAAACCAGACGGCAGGAGCGCCGACCTGCCTAAAAGTTACCATTTCTTCAACATTACGCGTTTGCTGGTGGATGTCATGCATGCCGAACTTAACATAAGGTGTGTTCCGTGGTGAGAAGGTCAACGCTCAGTCTGGGACGTGCGTCCGCTTTGGGCGCTGAGCGGGCGAACGTGGAATCCTGTTAGTTTGGAACCACGTTTGGCGACGAGTGCTCTGGAAACAATACCGAGCGGCACGTACCGGATCACAGGCGCCAACAAGCCACTTACTGACTGTGAATGTTAAATACAGTGACGGGCGAAGACTCCTCTCACCCCGGCACGCTTGTCCAACAGAAGTCCCGTGAAATAAAACAGCACCCACCTCCAGGAGCAGGTACAGTGTCAGGGCGACATCGACCCGTGGATTCCTCATGGCTCCGCCGGCAGGAGGGTGAAATCCGGGCTCCGCTTCTGGATGCTGCTTTTATCACTGTGTCGGTCTCATCCCGCAGCTGGAGACTCCCAGAGACCAGATCCAGCCGGTCCAGGTCGGAGCGCCTCGGATGACGGGACGGACGAGGGCAACCCGGCGGACGGTCACACGGTCCACGGACGGAAATTAATGGGCATGAGAGGAAACTGCATTAGCCTGTGATGCTGGCTTAGTCCACGCCCCTTCTCCAGCCCGCACCCCCAGCCCCGACACGCACAAACACGCACGCACACGCAGGCACGTACTGTATTATTATTTTTTTAAACTTCACATAATTGCGTTAAAAAATTAAGCATATAAAGCATATAAGTAAAATACCACTTATTAGTTTATTTAAAACGGACAAATACATTCAAACCTTTTCATTTCTACTAAAAGTATGTAGTTGTATTTATGTTGTCATTACATATTACCTGTGCATCAGGTAGTACAGTAAGCAGGTCCACTGTTTGGCTCGGTGCTTGCTGGATGTTTACCTCACAGCTTTTCTCCCAGCGTCTGGTTCACCTCTGGCGAGACTGAAATATATGTTTTATGTTTACTACATTCACAGTCAGATGGACGTGTATTGTTTTCTAGCGTGTGTCGCTTTTCCTTCCACGACAAAAGTGTATGTTTCAGAAGGGCTTCATAGCTTGAGGGTCTGTAATGAGGCGTTTCCAATTCAGCACCATGGACAGCATCTGGTCTGACCACGGTGGCAGGACAGCTGTTGATAAGATACAAACAGCATCTGTAGCACGAGCTTTGTGCTATCAGTTCTGTGCAGTAGTGTGTAGTGAGGGTCCAAACTGGGTGGATCAGAGATTAAATGTTCTTCGTCTCTTATCTTTTATTACAATTCATGAGGAACTAGTGGGCTGCATCGCACAGCTCTATAAACACATCTCTAAATTATTCAAGACTGACTCTGAAGATCCACTAAACCACAAAAGCTCCAGTCTTATCAGTTAGTTTAAAAGCTGTATTCTATGTCCTCAGAAACAAGGTATACTGTATTAGAGTATTGGTGGACACGAAGAGCTTAAGGGGCACATACAGTAAAGATGCTATCAGAGCCACTTTGATTGGTGCTAGATTACAAGGGAATAATAACACATTAGTTTTGTTGAATGGATTAATAGATATCATTTTGGAATTTACATTAATTGCATCCTGGTTTTTAAAGCTTTAAGGCCTTAAAGTTGTTTGTTTTGAAGTAGATATGTTTCAACCACTTTGTTTGTTTTGTTCGAGTATGAGTGGTCATAATGACACAATGATCATGAGCTGAGTCAAGTTAGAAATAATACTTTAATTCAACAGTATCAATTACATTAAACATTAACATACTGTAACAACGTTTAACCAGCAACAAATAGGATTAAATATATTGTGATTTGTAGATAAACAAAGTGGATAACAACATACCCCGTCCCACATATGAGTCAGAGAAGGAAAAAAGACAACCTTAAATTTAACGTTCTCCATCTTTTAATCATATACTGGTGATATCTTTTGGCTGTTGCCATGTGGGTCCACACAGGATATTATGCCTGCTGTCCTTCCTGATAACGCTCTGGACAGTGTAGAGGTTGTTGTCCAGGGACAAAATCAATACATGCAGAGCAAGAGTGGAAAGTTACCATGACCCATAGATCCTGGAGAGTCAGTTTCAGCAGACCTACACCAAGAACTATGAACAAACCCATCATACATGCACTTTAAACTATTCAGAAATACATTCTACACTGTACATTGCTAATGTGGTATATTTTAGCTGCAAATTGCAACTGCAAAATGGTTTTTTAATGTTGTCACTATATTTTCTATTTATTTTACAACTCATGGTGTTAAAAGTGTGACTTTTTATGAAAATCTCTCATGGAAATTGGATTTACAAATTAAAATTAAATTGTTACAATTATGAAAGGCAAATATCACAATTAAGTTTTTTACACATTTACTTGTATTTAAAATATCTGAAACTGTATATTTCTGGATGATGCTAAATGATGATACTTTGAATGAAGGAGTAAAACTGCAGGAACAGTCAAATGTGTTTCTCTGTGCAAAGCCAAAAGCAGTCATAGCGGGTTCCATTCAGCAGGTCTGTGCTGCGCTCTGCTGGGTAACTCTGGAATGCAACACCCCTCTTCACTGGTTCATGTTTTAATGACGTGGGCCTGATAACTGCAAACCCACTGGGAGCAACGACTGGTGGAATGTGCAAACTTCACCCCATCCAGCTTCAATCTGCTTCATTTCCAGCAGCGCCCTCAGACAAACACACCCTGATGTATGTGAGTACAGATCACACATATTAAACAGCTGTTTGACTGTGATTCAGTGGGTCACATTCCCTTCATGCAAAATTCACCTGAGCAAGCAGCAGCCCAGTCTTCATTTATCCATGATTTACATAGAAATAAAGTTGATTGATGACGGTTTAATGAAAGGAGGCACCAGCAGCTGGCTGATGATTTGAGCAAGAGCACACACTACAATACCTGTAGAACTGCAGGAGAAAGACAGCAAAGTTAATGACATATTAGCACGTACAGAATTCTTGGAGACTGGAATATTGATGGCACTTTGAAGACAAGTGGGCACAGCCGCCTGCCTGAAGGATGTATTAAAGATGTCTGTGGAAACATCCTTCAGTTGTTCTGCACAGTCCTTAACCACAGCTCCAGGGACGTTGCTTTCAGTGGGTTGACGCTGGTGAAGTAGACGGCTGAAGTACCCGTCCGCTGGATGATAGTGGAAGCCTCTGTGCCTGAAAGGTGTTGTTAACCTCAAACCGTGCATAGAAGTTATTTGGTTCCTAAAAGCCTCTTCACCTCTGTGGCTCCCGTGACTTTTGGCAATTCTACATGCTGTGGCAACTCCAGACTTGAATGCACTCTTCCGGGCTCTATTATATATTCCATTGAGTGGTCTCGTGCAGCTGAACTGTGTCTTGCACAGGCTAGCATAGCACGCTAACACTAGCGAATACGACCCATGCTCTTTCGATCAACGGTAACAGTTTAGTCTACATGGCTTTGACTAAAAATTAACGTAATAACTAATGTATAATGTATAAGAGCTCACACCTGGAGCTCCTCTATTTTTACCTGGATGACGCACGAACACACTTTACGCGTGTAATAAGTAAAAGGACAAGAAGCTTTAGCGTAACCCCTCGGTATACAGCTCCCTCTGCTGGAATTATTCTGCAACTACACTTAATCTTAGACCGCAAAAAATTATACTGACGTAAAATCCACACAAATACTGTGCTTCAGCTTAAACCGGCAGTAGTATCAAGAACAATTAACTATAAAAAATGTAAGTTTTACCACCAGTGATGTGTGAACAAAATCAGATAGAAGTTCAGAATAATAATAATAAAATGCTGACTGACTTCCTAACAATATGTTGCTTAACATAATCTTCAGTATGAACTTGAATTGAAAACCATATGCTGTAAGTGGGTCATATCTTTTATTTGTACTACCAATTAATATTTATAGTGTTGTGCAGTGTTGTGATGGGTGTTTAAGGGCCTTTAAATCCCAACAGCCAGTAGGCTGACATGCACACACACAAACAGGGCGTAAACTAGCCTTGCAACACACACACACAAACACACACACACTACTGTAAGACTAGTAAAGGTTGATGCCTTTATAGTGTTTCTTGTATTAATTAGATTATGAGTATGAGGAGTAACTATCATATTGAAGGTACAACATTTGCATCTGATGTGAAGTTAATGTTAATACTCAAAGAAAATAGAATACATAAACACAAACTTAAATAAAAACAAATGAGAAATAAAATAAAAAGATCTAGTTTTCTCTCCTTTTTGGTACAAAGACACATCTTATAATAAATATATAGTAAAACAATTGAATTGCCATGATGAACATACAGTAGGTTACTGCAGATGCCATTTTAAGATGCATGTTGTGTCTGTCCACACTGAGGCATCAGTGGTAGAAACTCAGCATCTGACAGGACATGACAGAAGTAAAACTATCACAGGTGAATCTCACACAGGAGAGTCTTCCATGTCCATGTTCAGGTGGTTGGGTAAATAACCCACATAGCAGAATCTTGTTTTGCCCTATAAATTTCTTTATGACTTTATCCCTACAGTGCTGAAAAGAAACCTGAGGTTTGTTTTATTTTGTTCTTTTAATGATTTGTGGTTTTATTGTAGCAACCCGTGCAATTTGATACATATTAACAAACTTTATGAAACTCTGACCAACACTATTGATCTAGGTTTTAGATTCTCTGCTTAAAGCTGTTGATCCCTACATTATACAGTGAATCCAGGCTCTGATTCGCCTCGTTCATTATTTAACATTGATCCACTGTAAGTCTGCCAAGCTGCTCACAGGCGATTACTTTGTGCCAACAAAAACTGTATGTAGAATAACTACAATAATCCTCAACACACTTTTAAAATGTTTATTTACAATAGGGGACATTCATGTACAAATCTAATTTATAGTACACAGCTAATGGTTTTATAAACACAAATTTACAGGACAGATCCAGTGGAGGTGTTCACTGTCTATGTGTACATGTCTAAAATGATGTGTTGTATAGGTTCAGAGAGGACTGACACCTAGGTCGTTTCTAAATACGTAACATGGCTTTTTAAACAACATTTGTATCATGTACACAGCGTTAGAAATATCTAAAATGTTGTCTATAAGAAAAAAAAACAAAACCTGAAATCACCCAATATTTTATGGAAGCATGGCACCAAATAAAGAGGAAATAAAAACAGGGTGGAGCTAGGTTTGGAGAAACTGTGCATAAAAAATGGACACAAATCAAAACATTTGGCTTCCAGATTTAAAGTTCATAAAACAAATGATGACTGTGTTGTAATGATTGTGAAAAACTTAACTCAGCTTCTAATGCACGAGTTCTGTATAAAAAAAGGGTAAGACTGATTTCCAGATTATATGGTATCATATATTGTTTACTTCTGGGGCATTTTATCTAAATAAAAAAGCACCTAATTTTAACTGGCTTATGTACTGTACTACACATAAGCCATCTCGGAGACAATGCCATACACCAGGTAATACATTTCAAGCTGTGATTTCAATGACACGGGTGGTTAGGAGCCACAATCAGCAACATATGAATTATTAATGACCGATATAAGCTGATGGAACACAAATGTGTCCTGCACATTACTTATCTTGGGCACACATTTGTCATAACAAAAATGTTGATGTGTTGAGTTGATGTAGTTTGGTTAACAGTGATATTCTGGTTAAAATCTCCTGCATTTGCAAACAAGCAACATTTACAGTAAAGGTAAACATCGTTACTAGCTTCAGCATACTAGATTTTTCTTGTTTGATTGGTGTTGACTGTTGGTCTAGAAAGAAAACCTCTGGCTTCTAAGATAAATGCAGTCATTTGTGTAATAATCCCAGCAGAATTACATCTTGATATTTGGACAATTACTCATGGTGGAAAAACTACAACCAATTGAAAAGCAAGAGGTGTCAAGTGTCAAGCAAGATGATGCATTATAGGAAAAATACTGTATTTGAGTAGGTGCTTAAATTAAACCAGATTGAGAGAACAGAAGCATCTTATTATAGATTATAGACAGGATATATGGAAGGGACTTTAAATAATGGAAGGTTACCCATCAACAATTACTTTTCCTCCTCTAAAAGGACTGTGAGAGGTTGGAGGTAATGTGGTGTGTGGGCTCAGTAGATGAACTCCCCAGGCACCTCCTGCAGGGCACTGAAGGGTTCCTCAAACTTAAAGCGTTTGGAGATGGCCTTCTGCTCCGCAGCCAGAGCCTCCTTCTCGGATGTGGAGGACTGGCGGCACTGACCCAGGGCGTAGGCAGCCCTCACAATCAGCTCCTCTGTCACTGGGCCGTCCTCTTCCTCTTCAGGGGTGGTTGTGCTGCTGGGAGGTTCAGGACTACTGGTGAGGCTACTGGTGTTGCTGGATGCCTCATGGTCCGATGAGAGAGTTTCTACCACGGTTTGAGAGTCTGATGACTCAAGCCAGGGGTGTTGGAGACACTGCTCTGCTGTAGCCCGATCCCTGAGAACACACACACACACACACACACACACGCACGCACACACACACACACACACACACACACACACACACACACACACACACACACACACACACACACACACACACACACACACACACACACACACACACACACACACACACACGCAGGTTCAGCATTTTACATATTCTGTTTCCATCCTCTGTTGAATACACATTTAATACAACATAGTGTAGGGAAATTGCTAATGTATCGCTGTGCTTGCAATGAGGAAACAAAAACATATCTGAAACTCACAAGTGATTTAATACTAAAGATGCATCTCAGATCAGGTCAACCCAACAAACATCATAGTTCTTAAAGTGGAATCTTTAAATTCATCTCAGTCACAAACAGCTGTTATCTTTCTTTTAACAGTAGCACTGCCAGATGGTCAACTCAGTAATAAAGAACTACAATGAAATACAATGTGTGTAAAAGTTCACTATGTGTCTTTTTGGGCTTTGGTAGGTGAGGACTGACTGTGGATGTTTCCGGAGCAGCATCTGAATGAAGGACAGAGCAGCCTGGTCCAGCTGCTGCAGCTCCTCCTCAGTGTAGCTCACGTTGAGCTGGGAAATGTTGAGAAATGTCTCCTGCTTGTCTTCGCCCACAAACGGAGAGATTCCTGTCAGCATCACGTAGGTCAAAACACCAATACTCCTGAACAGACATTGGGGAGCACAGTGCAGATATAAGAGATAGGACAGTATCAAATAACAACATCAAGCTCTACTACACTTTAGAGCAAATGTCCAATCGAAGTAGCTCTAGTTGTGACTATTAAGACCACCAGTAGGTGGCGCCAATGTTTGGCTATTTAAAAAACGCTACACAGTAGCAAATAAATGACTATAAAGATTTTTGTATTGTATAAAATAAAACAAACAGAATCTATCTTCAGAATCTACCTCTATCTAGTTCCTCAACACAGTGAGTTTTCTTACCACATATCTGTCGCTGTGCTTATGGGCTCGTAATTAAGAATCTCAGGAGCTGAAACGATGCAAACACATGTGCTTATTATCATAACAGTTACATAAGTAAATATGCTCTTGGTGGAAGTGAGATTGAGAAACAGCTCACCAACATACTCCGGGGTTCCCATAATCTCCCTAAGTTCCTGGTGGCTGCAGACCATCCTGGACAGACCAAAGTCCACGATTTTAATGTCACCCAGAGGAGAGCTGTTGGTCAGCAGGATGTTCTGAGGCTGGCAAAACACAGCACAGCAAAGGTTACAGGCGTAGCGTTCACACATGTAAATGTGTTTACCCAGTAACAGCTGATCTTTTACTCCCTATAATGTAGGCACTGAATCTGTGAAGCTGATTAAGGTTTAAACTCCATAGATTCAAGCTAATGTCATACTAACTGGTGGACAGAAATTACTGCACAAGACCTGAGTCTATTTTGTCTAAAACCTGTGATTTACTCTGATGGTTCCACGAGAACCACAGGCATAAAACATCCCATGTATGAACATTCAAAATAAACAGGAGTGGATGTGAAAATAACGATGGAATTGGAAATCTTGTGTGGGTTGTGTACACATCTCCACTGACCTTCAAGTCGAGGTGGACTATGTTGTTCTGATGGAGGAAGGCAACTCCCTCAAGGATCTGCTTCAAGAGCCTCTTGACGTCGTCCTCATTGAAGGCCTCGTCCTCTCGGTCTGACACACACTGGTTGAAGATCTCGCCTCCAGCAGCGCTGCAAAAGACACGGTTAAAATACAGATGGCGTTCACGTAAAACAGTCTGTAGAACGCATCAATCTGTGGATGAATCTGTGAACACAACACAACTACAGACTGGACAGGCTACAAAGCTCACACACAGAGAAAGACATTTGTCTGTAATTTAGAGTTCCCAGCTGACCCAAGTTGCATATGTTTGGACTTTGGGAGGAAACTGGATCGCCCAGAGGAAACCCAAACTATAGCCTGGGTTCCCTGTTTTATCCTGAGCCTCGTCAAGCTTTTTATTGTGAAACCCACAGAACACCATGGAAATAAATCCCAGTCTAGCACCAATGTGTGAATGTGTGCGTGTTTTTAGTTGCTAGAGGTGGCGGCAGGAATAGCAGTGCACCTCCAAATATAGCAAACTAATTATGAGCTTCACTTGAAGGAGGCCATTTGTACTGTTGAGTGATGACCTCTCTACGCCTTACATGAGAAAACAAGGTGGTGATTAAAGAATAAACAACAAAAGATAAAAGGGCCTCAACCTAGTGAAAATACTCAAACCACTGGACTCCTGAAAAACATCCGGAACTTCTTGCGACCTGATAAACTCTGCTATATGTAATAAGAAAAAAGACAGAGCAGTTTGAAATAGACAAGGTCTCCCCTCAGGGTGCAAGAAGAATTAGGCTTTATCTCAGAGGAAGGTAGGGAGGGTGAGGTAGAGAAGGAGGGAGGATGAATGCTTGGCCTTTTCAAGGTGAGAAGAAAGGGCCTTTAATGCGATTAAGATGAATAAAAACATTTGCAGTCTTGGTGGCTAAACCTAATGAAACTTAAACAGCTGCTCCAAATGCCTCCATTTTACACATTTGCTGTAAATGTATGTTAAAAAAGAGCACAGGCCTGTTCTGTGTGTACAACACTGTGCTTTCATGTAGTGTAAGTGTATTTAGAGCAGCACACGTTCACCTCACTTGAGCACATCCTTCATTTCCTTAGTGTAAATTCATACAAACACTAATGTGGCACCTTTTACCCTGAACTATATCGGTGCACCTTTAGAAATTGTCTTTGCTCAGCGTCACTTCTAAGTCCAACTAAAAAAATGCATATGAATGCAGAGGTACCAGAGAACAGAGAGCACAACAACAGAGATTTGGGAGTAATAATTAGGTCAGAGTGAATCGGTACGTGTGTTTCCTGCAATTCCACTACACCCGCACGCACGCACACGCACACACACACACACACACGCGCACACACGCGCACACACGCGCACACACGCGCGCACACACACCATCAGCACGTGCAGTAAAGTGTTGGAACGAAGGTTCATTCTTTAGCGGATCAGACAAAAACTAATACCAGTTTGAAGAATCAACAACCGCTAACTCTGCTCTGGAGGGTTTCATACTACGCGTTCATTTTTTCACACAGTACATAGTTGATTTGTTGTTGAGTTTGTTTTCTGCTTAATACAAATCACAACCTCTCTAATGTCAAGCCTGCAAGTATTAGCAATGTTGTTGGTCAGGAGATTTATTTTAAAGATTGACTCAATACTTGTTCTTTACACCACCTACATATATTACAGTTTTTCTACCTTCTCTGCTATTTTTTAACTTAAAAGAGTATTTTTTATGTATTTTCCACAAACACATTACAGTATGCAGGCTTGACTGAACATGTAACCGCTGCTTAAACTTTATGAATGCGTAATAATTTACACCCTCAGGCAAAGAGTTTTTAAAACAGCTTGTGAATAAATATCATTTCAGGGGGGACATGAGTGAACCTGAACAGACACACGCTAAAAACCTCTTGACTGATAAAAACAGCTTAGCCCTGTGCCCCTGGAACTGAACAGTGGCTTTGAAGCCCAGAGGTCAGCTTTATGTAGGCAAAGGGCGGTGCGAGTTTGATTGGCAGGTTGCTAATGTAATTAATGAAATCAGTGCCAGCCCAGTGCTGTGGGAATTGATTTAGCTTTGTTCAGACACCCAATGGCCTGACCTAAATAATCTGCATATTATTTCACATTAAAGAAAAGGGTTAACTTTAAGGAATTGGAAGGTTGAGCTGTGCCATTTTTTGGTTACAAATAACCTAAAAACAGATCCACCTCCAGAGGCGAAACAGTGTCCTCAAAGAACTGCAGAGCCTTGCACTGAAGAGCGGAGGAGTCACAGTGAGGTCAGGTTAATGCACAGTGGCCTCCATGCTCTTTCTAAAATGTATCCACATCCAGCAAACGGGGGTTTCCCCACATGGTAACTGCTCCCTTTACAGCAGAGAGACAGAAACTTACAGTTAGGCCCATAATGGAATCTGACATGACCACGACCTAAACCGTCTGCTCGGAGATGCTGACAAGGCAAGAGATGATTTTTGATGGATGAATAGAATGAAAACTACTTTTATATTTTATGTTACAATAAAAAACAACAGTACACCAGAACTTTAATAATAAAATGTATACAATTCCAACCAGCGCTCATACTTACAGTCTGAACATTCACGTCCCTGTGGAGATTTTTCCCTGCATTACTCTCTGGGCGAGTGGCCATGCTTTGGCTGGTCACGTGCACCCGTGCAGCTCAACTGACATAATGAACCCCCAACTGGAGCTCAGCCAGCAATGAGGCCATGAAGCTCTCTATCGCTCTCATTCATCCTCACTGGGCGCCCTCCTCTTTCTCTTCATCCGGTCTCTCGATCACGTTTATATTATTTTTTGACTCTCAATCCTTCTTTCTCACTGTTCTCATCCTCCACCAGCACTGAAAAAGCTTTGGCCCCTTTGCCTGTTTTCCTCCCTGCCAAGTGAGTATGAATAGTATTCTATGTTAAACTGACCCTGATTCACAGAATATTTGACCCCCTCCTTGCTTATCCCTTCTCACAATTTGCCCCAGTATTTGAACTATCTGTCATCCAAATAAAAGTTTGGCAAGCAAAAGGGGACAAGAGTATGCTGGTGACACCCCACTCTATAAAGAACTAATAACGTCTGCTCCATTTCCCTCAGATATAAAAAGCACAGGAGAGTTTTTGAGATTATACTTGCACAACATCAGAGCAATGATATATACAGTAAATATGTCTTAGAGACAGTGGGGTGGAGAAGTTGAAATGTCACAATGTAATAACAATTCTTGTGTTTTCTGTGGAAATCTCTTTTTCTATCATTTTTTCTTTGTTCACTAATCACCAATCAGCAGCTTCTGACACAGTTCATAGCGAACCATGTCCACAGTGGACTGTCCTGACACGGCCATGGCTACGGTCATCGCCAATGTCTGCTCTGTCCTCCAGTGATAAAATATGTATGTTAAATTCTTACTGTAACATTCCTAAAGCCTTAAAGGGCAAACGACAGCTGCATGCTGGTATCAAGTCGCCTCTGTCATTAAATACAATGAAGCACAGACAGAGCTCTGTCATGGTGATTTATCATGCTTCTGCCAATCTATGAAAATGACTGTAGAGCGGCGGAGAGACTTTGCTCCCCTAAAGTGGTAAAGGCCATGGCTTTTTGCTGTGGGATTGCAGAGGAACACTCAGCCACTGCCTTTACTACTGTACACACTCATATTTCCAACAATAGTGATGCTCCCCCAGGGCCCATGGGCAGCTGCTGAGGATGTGTGCTCTCATCCAGGGCAAAGGGTTCTAAACATAGAGGCTGGACTAGTTAGGACACTGTAGGCATCTTAGACCAGGATATTTACATCCCTGTCAGATGCCAGGTGACATTACAGTATACTCCAGTAATTGTTGTTTACGCATCCCAATTTTTTCTTTTCCAAATAAACTTTAACCCCCATCAGTTCCGTAATTGGTGATATCAAGACATAATAGGAAATTATAAATATGTTACAACACAGGTAAAATTTGTCTGTCTGTGCCAGTTGACTGCATGTGTCTAGAAAGAGGAGCACCATTCATGATCAGGACAGCAGTTAAGTCTGAGATTATCCTTTTCATGAACAATAGCTGGGATCGGGATTATGGCCTGAGGAGGGGGAGGACTGGGCTCACAGCGGCACTGGAATCTCTTGAAGTGGACACTGCTTTGTGTGGCATGGTGATTACAGTACTGGTGCCTCATTTTGTACAACACAAATGTGCTGAGAAAAATGTGAAAATCTGTTGAGACTGATTAAAAATCTAGTTTGCTTCGGGAAACAGACTGACACTCCTACCTTGTTAACAATTAATATAACAGACGTTATATCTAGGAGCTTATAGTAAAGGCCTTAAGCACAATCCAATAGTTCATGTAGGGAGAGAGGAAGAAAGAAAGAGAGAGGAAGTAAAAGAGACATTCTTGATCAGCCTGGCGTGCTATGATCAGAAACACGCATGTGCGCACACACACACACACACACACACACACACACACACACACACACACACACACACACACACACACACACACACACACACACACACACACACACACACACACACACACACACACACACACACACACACACACTATGGGAATCAGGTCAAACATTGCCCGGGCATCACCAGCGAGATGAGATCATTGACAACTGGTGTGGCTGCCGAGCGTGTGTGTGACAATCCCCCACACTGGGTCAAACGCCAAACTGAGCTGTATGTCTTCACTCTGTGTTACGGATGGATTTAACACATCAAACTGTCAGTGTGTTCATTCCTCCACCTCTGCCATAAGCCTGGTATGCAGGAAACCCTATCCACCCACATCCAACAACACTATGTGTCTGTGTGTGTGTGTAAAAGACTCAGGCAAGGCACATTGCTGAAATAACTGGTGTTTGCAGGACCGTTAAAGTTTGGCCTGAAGCTTTTGGCGAGCGATAATGCTTTAGCCATATCACCTAATGCTCTCGTATTCTGTTCACACTGTTTATTTCCAATGAACTTTTTAATGATTTTTATAAACAAATATTGCTATAATTACTGGTTATAGTCAAACATTTATATTGCACATTCTACATTTCAGCCTCTAAGTACTTTTTTCGACATCAATTATTTTACAAAAGTTTGAGTTATTGTACGTACAAAGCAAGGGTGCAAGTACTGTAAAATGAATATAATTTTATACTTTTACTATACTATACCTTTGACAGATGCTTACTGTATATTTCAGGCTGATATGTTTAGGTTGAATACTCACAACTCCAAGACCAGCACCATTTCAGAGGCCATCTCATACACCTGGTGGAGGTTGACCACCCGAGCGTTGGCTGTGGCCAGCTCTAGCACTGCAATCTCATGGATGATCTCCATCCGGCAGTCCTGGCCTTTCCGTCTCTTCCTCATGAACTTTGCAGCATACTCATGGCCTGTACATTTCTCCACGCACTTTCGGACAACAGCAAATTTCCCCCTGAAACACAAGATGAACATGAATGTAATCTCTTACAGAGGTTATCTCTCACTTCATAGGAAACCTTTGTGCACATAACTATAATATAGACAGATTGTCAAAGTTCAAACTAGCCACTTGCAACCTCAGAATTGTATTACATTTAGTCAACTGTTAACATTTAACATTTAGTTAACTGAACCTTCATTTCAGCAAGAGAAGAAAGACACACCAGGAGCACCTTTCAATGGGATTGAGTATCACAGTCAAGGACACTTGACAACTACACTAACCTAGACAGGAATCCGGTTATACGGTTAATAAATAATACACTGTACCTGCTGAGCCACAGTCATATCACTCTATAGAAAAACTAGCTGTTAATGGATGACCCTGAATGCCTGTACAAAACTAAATCACATTATACAAAAATGTTGTACTCTGTCAGTTTATTATTGAAATGTCATTTATTCCGCAAACAGTGTTAGGTGAGATGGAGGGACATGGCTTCACAGATGGGTGTTAATGCTGGTTGGACCGGGCTGTGAATGGAGTGGCAGTGGTTCACTAACTTTTTCCACAGTCAGGCCTGACCTAGATTTCTTGTAGACTGGAAGGTGGTTGCTGCCCAGAGGAAATCCTCTGAAATGCAGCTGATGATGGAGATGACAGCCCAACATCATGACTTCCCTCTGGCTACTGTCTGCTGTCAGTGATCTGGTGCCCTGACTGAACTTTGTCAATCCACAGCCAATACTCTGTCTTGGTTGTCTGGTACTTTAAATGCAGGACTATTCTGTGCATGGCAAAATAATAGTAATACTTATATACCTACTTATATAAATATAGCAAGGAAAAAATGCAAGGGACAAGCTATAATTTCATTAGAGACTTAAAGACACCAAAAGGTTGGGAGAACTTGGCAATGAGGTGACTTGATTACTTAGTTATTAGGTTTTACATGTCACCTTGTGGTGTGGGCTCACATTTTTATAATTTTTTTAATTTAGCATAATAGCAGCTTACAGTTTTTATCTCAATCATTGTAAACCAATTCCCTCTGCAATGCCAAAGAGAGTGCAACAGTATCCAAAGAGAGAAAAAGCTATTTTATGAGATTACTCATTCACTGTGAAACCACAGCCAAGAGCAAGAACAGACGCTCTGGAACTGAAACACAATAAGAAAGGCTGTCTAAAAGCTGTATTAGTCAATAGTACACAAGGAGCTCCTCTGCGCTGCCTCAACATCAGCTGGATTCATGTGATAATCATGGGGCTACAGTTTTTTTTTTTTAAATGAGATTGGGCGATGTATCAATATTGTGGTGAAACTGGTTTCTTGTTCTTAAGACTCATATTATAATGTAATAAATATTGTATGAATTCTTGATTGATACTGATGCAGTAATTGCTAAATCGGTTAAGGACATGAATCAAGCAAATCTATTAAAGGCTTTCAAAAACTTAAATCTACAGTGGTTTGGGGAACATTTGACAAATGCTTTCCATCTTCTACAGCTGGGTTGGGGTTAGAACAAGAGAGTCGTGTACAGGAGAAGGAATCAAATTCCCTGAAATATGGCTAATTAGAATTACCAGATCATTAGTGTGTAGTGAATGGTTGATAGTTACAGAGAGAAAAGGAAAGACTAATGTGCAAAAAACAAAAAAAGTGCACATGCTGTTCATAAGTCTAAACCACAAAAGGGAAGTGGAACAGTGATCACACAAAATTACAAACGAATGCAGCAGAATGAATCTGCTGCATGTCACTAATACAGAATGTCACTAATACAGAATAAAAAGGCACATTTAAGCATAATAGAACATGATTGTATCAGTATTATGAAACTAAATCTCTTTAATCTAGTACAAACCTAACTGCAATCTATTTTTTAAGAAAAGGTATTAGCCGACCTTGGGATCAAAAGCAGAACAAATAAAATAGTGTAAAGCATAAGAAGAACTCATGCACTTTTCTGCCCAGGGCGTAATCTTTTAAAAGGGAACTACCCAGGACCATATGGACTAATAAGACAGTGGCCATTTACTCTACGTATGTCACTAAGACTCATCAGGGCAAAAGCTCTGGGTCTTGACCATACGGAATTCGATGCTTGCTGCACCATTGTCGTCGTCCCCAAAAGAGCTTGGCTGTGGGCCATCTGGGTCTCCCGTATTCTGAGGGATTACCTTAAACTCCTCTATCCCCTGTGTACGGTATCTCAACCCCTACATGTGAAAAGTAGCCAGACAATAGCTTGTAGGGATCAGACAGCAACCTATGAATTCAAGTTTATTTTTTACAGTTACATGTACAATGCATCTAATGAGCCAGACAAAAGAAAAAAAACTTATAGAAACCAACATTTAAAGGTGTTTCTCCTTTCTTTTTATGGTCACACGGTGAATACTGTTTTCACTGACAATTGCAGCTAAGGCCTTATGTATGTACAATCTGTAGTTTGTCTGTAACCTGAACATGCCCCTTTGTTGGCCCAGTTAAGGTTGAGAAGGCAACAAGAAGGGAAATGCGTACTTTAGCCCACACATGCAGGGAGTTTCTCCCACAGAGTAGAAATTCTCAGAGGGTAACTGGGTGGAGAAGTGTCATATAGGCAGCTTCCACATCTTAGTCTGGAAAAAGCTAACCATGCACGTCACACTTAGCACTTTATACACACAAACACAGAGACACAGTGCTAGAACTCTGTGCTACAGGCAGAATGTTCTACATGTTTGTTTCGTGATCATGCTTTGGTTTTAGGCCATGCTGCAGAGCTTTGAATTTCAAAAAACAAAAGTGGAAAAAACTGAATGAAATAATTTGAAAGGATATTTCATTAAAAAAGACCAGTTTCAGTTACATCTAAAATGAGATTAAACTCTGAATGAATTCTTTACTAATATAATACTTAATTAAGATATGCCAACACTAGATCTCTTTTTGTACATCTGATGTTTACACTCCAGATACAAACTCAGTCACAATAGACCATGCACAAAGCAGAGTACTGGCAACTGTTTATGTCTGATCCTGTAATGTGCAAAAAAGGCCTTATGAATGGAATTCCACCGCTAAGATCAGAGGGCTTAACCACGTAACTGGCCTCAAGTCAGCCAGGGAATAATCACAAGTTGCATTACCAAATAAGAAGCTCCCCTTCATGTGCTATTACACAAATTAACCACCAAAAAATCCTAAACAGTGCGTGGAACAGCTTTTAAAGGTGAAGTACAGTAGGTATGTTTTCGAGCTCTATTACTACATCCATATGGACAAATCAATGTTGTTTTTAAAGAATACCTTTCAATGTAAGAAACTTAGGACAAAACCTACTGTACTTGAATATTATGAAAAAGATCATCCAGAGCTAATAAGGATAAGGAGAAACAAAGTGAATATTCTTAAAAATAACAATTTCTTTTTGTATAAACTTTATCTGTAATGAAAGCCTATTACTAATAAAGTCATTTTTATATGACAGATGTACTACAGTATAAGAACAGCTGATTATGACTGTTTTGAGATACACAGGAACTCTGATCTTATCGACACACCACTCAGATGAGCTGTACTGTACAGTACAGTATGTGATTACATACAGTAGTGTGTGAATGTGTGGTGACAGCATTTTCTATTCCAAGATTGTCTCAACCTCACTGTGCAGAGCTTTAAACTGAGTTGTTAAAAGTAATGAAACATCAAAAGCCTGTCAGACATGGTTTAGTGAGTCAACTGCAAGCAGTAATACTGAAGGTAAAAAAGTTGAATGCTGAGTTGAGCCCTAGCTAGTTGAAGTATCCTGTATTGGTCTTAAAATTCCATCAATTGCATGATTTTGCCATTTTACTCAAATTATGGATCATATAAAATAAAAAGCTAATGGAAAACACACAACAGGACATCACTGCTTATCAATAATAAAACTGACTGGCACCCGAGGTTGTAACTGAGCAAAGTACTGTAACACATACTTGGTGTGTATGAACTTAAACACATGAACTTGTGTCAGCTGATCTGCTGATTACAATGCAGTAGATCAGAGCAGCACTGCAGATTCATGTAACCTTTCATGTTGTTCTGCAGCAGCTAATCTTAGTCACAATGTCAGGTCAGGCGACGCAAAGCCACACACCGCACACAGACACACACACTTTGTTGTGGCCCTGTAAGCAGGAAGCATACATTTCTAGCATAGCAGCATAACATTGCTGGCCGACATAATTATGATTTAGCTCTTATCGTTGTGTTACCTGGGTCAACGCCACAGCCAGAATAGTGTGCGGTTTGTCAAAAGCTGGAGGAAAACCTAGTCACACTCACAATGTGACTCAAGCCATTCTATGGACAATTAGTCACAGCAAGATCATGTCCTAATCAAAAAGGGATTGGCCTTGTGACTTTGTAAAGGGACATATGCCAGATCAGCTGAGCATGGGATGGAGGCTATTTCTTCTTATAATTAACCACAAAGAACCTGGTTTAACATTAGCTTGGAAAGAAATACACAACTTGGCGCTTGGCATCAAACAAAGTAGATTTGAATAACAGTATTAGTGTCAAAGACAGACAGTGTTTTCTGATCAGATAACATTAAACTTTTCATTCAGTTCCTACTAAGTCAACCTCACATAAAAATGACAATTCCAGTATTAAAACGAAGACTCAACCCACAATGATGCTGCGTTTGAATCCAGACATGAGTCAATGGCGATGTCTTTTTATGCCTCAGAGCATTAATGAGTGCACCAGCAGATGACCAACGCATTCCTTCT
The DNA here is from genome assembly GCF_900634795.4 of Betta splendens. NCBI lineage: Eukaryota > Metazoa > Chordata > Actinopteri > Anabantiformes > Osphronemidae > Betta > Betta splendens. Next base: position 13,630,315 of record NC_040884.2, on the reverse strand, counting down.
GACACATGGAGCTCACTAAACGTCACTGGCGTATTATTTGAGTGGGACTGAAGTAAATTTGCAGCTTGTTATGCTTTAGTGAGCGCACGGAGACAACTGGTAACACGCGTTCCGACCCAATCAAACCACTCAAGCTTGCACGGAGCATGCTGGCAGGCGGCCCGACTGCTCCCGTGCCAGTCCCGTCCACCGCTCCGCTCACAAACAGCACCAGACAATGTTCAGCAACTTCAAACACACGCACCCCCCGCAGATTAATACAGTTTCCACGCGTATCTTAGCAAATCCACAGCTGCCGTTACGCTTACGTCATAAATTGTTAGCTAGCGTAAAAGTCATACATACGTAGCTAGCGTTAACGGGGTTTCTTACCTTCCCAGCTCTTTACCGGGGATTACGCTGTAGTGGTCGCTGAAAGAGTCGGTGTAGATGGTGGTGTGGATTTCCGACAACAAGCCGCCGGAGCTGCGGTCCTGACGCGGTTCGGCGGCCGGACCATGCTGGCCCCGGGTCCGGCTCCCCGACTCCGCGGCGCGTGGACGTTCGGGGATCATTGTTCAGGTGCAGCGCGTGGATACTTCACTCAGCAACGTCAACTACGCTGTTGTTCAGACTCAAAGGTGACGACGACTACTAGTTCAAATAAACATTACTGTTCAACAGTCGATGACATAAAAGCATTCCAGTAGTTTAGTATTGTGTTAAATAATATAACTGTCCTGCTCATTTTGATGAAGTTATCCTGGGGAAACTTTTCGCTAGTCAGCGCTCCTCGCGTCAGTCAGTCTTCACGCACACTGAACGGGGCTTCGCTTTCAGTTACCATGGGGAGCTCGTGGTGATTGACAGGTGGGCTGGCCAATAGGATAGACAGGATTAGCGTTAACTTCAGCCACATGGAAAACGGCAACAGCATATTTACTCCGCTGAAGAAATAAAACCACAACACGTAAAACATAATATCAATAGCAGTTTTTGACCCAGAGCTTTTGCCCTGATGAGTCTTAGTGACAAAATATCAATATTCAATATAATTACACAATATAATTAGAAAACAATAATCAATTTAATTATTTCATTTAAGTAGTTACAAAAGTTTTTTGAAATTATTTAAAAATTTGCATTGCAAAAAAATTTACATTGTGTCATATTACATGTTATCATCATACCCATTTTATGTTTAAAGACATTGTGTTTATCCCGGTGTGGCTGTCATGTCATTGGTGAATCTGGAATGGACCCAGGAACCTTTGCCAGTCAAATGCCTCCTAAGTTAATAAGCTTGGCTAACGACCTGTCAGGGTTTTAATAATTGCGACACAGTGGTGTAGCCTCACAGCACGAAGGTTCTGGGTTCCATCGCAGAGGTGCCTGTCTTTGTGGAGTTTGCAAGTTCTGAATCTGCGAGTTATTAACAAACCACACTTTTATTTTAGAAATTATATTGTAACTTCTGAAAATGAAACATATCTTAATTCATCAGGTCAAAATAACCATTTCACACACTTTCTAAATATTATCAAAACAGAACATGTTCATTTTTCATCACATTTCCATTGTGAATTTTGTATTAAAGCTTTTATGTAGTCTTTGCATATTGTACAGTAAACCCATGTCTCCTCCATCATTTTATTCATCATTCATCTATTAATTGATCTGATTGTTTGATTTTATTTTAATTCTAGAAAACACCAGCCTGTTTATGTAAATTAATTAGTTATTTTGCAAAAAAAATGCTTAGTAAAAGTAGAGAGAAAGTTTAGTAATTATGGATCCACCAGCAATGGAAATATCCTGCAAATGGCTTGAAATAACATTTACATAACATTTTAATGTAATTCCAAATTTAAATGGTCACTATTTACAAATGTTTTAATGGAGCACCTTACAAGTTTTAAATATATAGGTAATCACTGCATCGGATTTTACCCTGTACTCAGTTCTTCAAATTACTGGGTCTCAGTGGGCTCTTTTTGGACATTTTTAACAAAATGGCGCCATCTTCTGGGAGAATAATTTACAGAAAACAATATTAGAAAGTCATTTAAAATAAGACGCAAGATAAAACTTCATTTATCCCACAGTGGTGGAATTCAATTCTAGTACAGAGCATGAGTTGTTTGTCCAGTCACGTTCATGGTTAAGGGGAACACCCAGGTACACAGTGTGAACAGTCTCTATGTCTGAGCCCTGGATGTTCACCGGTGTGTGATGTGTCGTTCTCCCCCAGAAGACAATCAGCATCTCCTTGGTCTTACTGGTGTTTAAACACAAGTGGTTGGACAAAGTCCATGATGACTGACCTGCTCCCCAGCTCGTTCCCTCAGACACACAGCCAACGATGGCTGTGTGTCTGAGCTGGTGTTGTATGTGAAGTCTGAGGTGTAGAGGGTGGAGAGGAACAGAGAGAGCACCGTCCCCTGAGGGGCCCCAGCGCTGGAAACCACCACCTCAGACACACAGTTGTGCAGCCTCATGTACTGAGGTCGGTTGGTGAGGTAGTCGTCGTCCATGCATGTTCGGCCTGTAGGCAAACTGCAGAGGGTCCATCGCTGTCTCCACCACAGAGCAAAGGCTGAGGACGAGCCTCTCCATGGTCTTCATAAGGTGGGTGGTCAAGGCTACTGGTCTGTAGTGGTTTGGTTCCTTAGCGTCTTAGGGACCAGAACCTCACAGGAGGTCTTCCACAGCTCAGGGACCGTCTCCAGACTCAGACTCAGGTTGAAGATGTACGTGACCACCTCACAGAGCAGCACAACCCCAGAGCAGTCTGTGGCTGATGCCGTCTGGACCTGCAGCTCTGCTCGTCATAAGCCGCCTCAGTTGTTTCCTCACCTGGTCTGAAGTTAGGGAGGGGAGGGGAGAGGGAGGTGGAGGGAGGTGGTGTGGAGAGGTGTGAACACGTGGGGGTGGGTGTAGCTGCTGGAGTGAAGATGTGTGAAGTGAAGGGGGAAGGGCTGGAGTCAAATCTGTTAAAGAACAGATTCAGGTTTGGAAACCTCGTCAATGAGCTTTTGAATTTTCCAAAATACTGTTGATTATACTGTAGCTCCAGAACAATGTTTTATAAACCAATATACTGTATGTACTGTATAAATGCTCAAGTCCTCAGCATAAACAACCCTCTTGAACATGTCTCCACCTCTGACCTAGTCAAACTTTTCCCCTCTTTTCTTCTTAAAAAAAGGAATGAACAAAAGTGCTTTTTAAATAGCATTTCAAGTGACTAATGACTGGAACATGCTAAAAGCCGTTGCAGGATAGATTTCTTGGCAAGACAAATGAATTTTCAGCCGAATAATTAACTTAATTAACAAATTTGCATGCATATTCATCAAGTCCTTGAAGTCCCTCCAGCTTGATGAACGCTGCTGTATTAAGGATCTCATTTACATTTCGCCAGCCAGCAGCATTTTTCAATGAAGATGGGCTGAAGTGGAAAAAAGGGAAAGAGAAATGAAAACCATTAAGTGGTTAAACAGTGTCTGCGTCCACGGATTACCTTGAAAACACAGGAGGGAATATGTGCATGGTGGTTTTTAAGTTTACCTTACCACATTGTCAACTGTAGCTAATTCAAAAGAAGGAGGGTTGTACGTGTATTGTCTACCAAAAGTTCCTGTTGCTTAAATAAAGTTTTATTTAAAACCTTTTAAATGTGGTTAAAAGACAGACAGATACTGTACCAATGTCCCCCAAGGCTGCCCAGTATGAAGCTACTGCGAATAATGTCAGGAGAAAAGCTTTTTTTGGTAAGACAGATATTTACAGACAGATGAATGCTACCTGTTGCACACACGGACGTATGGAAGCAAACTGTTGTTTTGTATTGTAGTTGTACTTCCAATCATTGGTGCTCTCTGCAGGGGTGCTGGATAATAACTCTGTGTGTTATCCAGAGACCAAGCGATGGATTCACAGCCGACTGTTTTCACTTTATCTACAAGTGACCTAAGATGAGTTGAAAACCAAGATGACAGAGCAAAACTCCTTAGAATGTTATTGTTGCGCTCTGTGAGCGTAGTAGTGTCGACCTGGGAAGCAGAAGGTCCCACCTCGGACGCCACGTGGCTGCTCACAGCTCCTCCGGGGGACGGCTCAAATGCAGATATACACTTGCTGCTCTTCTGGGATCAATGACGTTTCAATTATTATTTATTCTTTTAAGTTTTCTTGTGGCTGTTCACATAAATTCCTTAAAGCGTGCTTCTTCTCCTCGGCTGCCTGCAACACAACCGCTCACAGAAAGCACAAACACAGACACCTGTCATCTTCAGCTGGTGATACATACTGACAGATAAAGCTCTGGTTTTCTAGGCTCTGCACCCCTGTTGCATGGAAGACACATTCAGTCGTACAGTACGTGTTATAACCAGTGAAGGCGTCTTCTATATACAGGTTTCTTCATTTATTTTTAGATGATGCTGAAAATATAAACACATAATACACCTCAGCAGCTCTTCAGTCCAGCTACAGCCGCTTTCCTACAACTATCACCTTCAGGAACTAATTCCGTACAGTTAAACACTAATAAACTGATGATAATGATGGAAATATTCCAATGTTGTGGGATAAATTGCTAAAATGCAGCCTGTTTTTTAAGGTCCTGTAGCGCTGCGTTGCTTTCTTGCATGCAGCTCCTCCACATGGCCCCGCGTCTTACAGTAAGCTCCAGATCATCCGAGTAGCTTGGCTGCCAACGAGCCATTTGGTCGTTGTCTCTTGGTAACACACATTTCCAAGTGGGCACGCTCGCTAAGTCTGCAGCCCACACAAACACACACACATGCATCCGCCTCCCATAACGTGTAAATGTGTGCATATTTACAACTGCAAAGTACTCAACTCACATGGTTGTCACCTCAACCCCACGGAAAATGTCATATTTCCATACAGTATCTTATGTCAATCTTACAATAAGCCAAGGTTTTCGACATTTCTTTTAGTACAAACACAAAAATAATGGGCTTTAAAAAGTGATCAACACATACATCTACTAACATATCCAGTATTACTGAGTGTGGCTTGTTGTCTATATCCTCGTGGATGTTCAGTAAATGAACAGGAGGCAGGAAATGGGCTCATCTACCTTTCAGGATTTGCTTTTTTTATTAATGGACACTACTTTCATGATCCCTGGTCTGGTTTCTCCTGTTACTTCAGCATGACGCTAAATGCATGATGGGAAAATATTTGGTTCTTTTGCCACAATCTGGACAGTTTGAGTCAGTTATCAACATGTAAAACAGAAAGTATCATGTAGTGAACACTGGAGCCACAGGAGAAGAAGGAGGAGAAAGTGCTTCTGGATAAATCTAGATAAATCACTCTCACATCGAAAAATCACAAACTAGAAATTTTCTGTATTTTAGAACCGTTCCATCTTTTCCTACTGCAGTTTTGAAAGAATTGTTAAAAAACATTTTCTATAAAAAATCTATTTTTTACAATTTATGATTGTGATGATAGATTTTTACAATCTATTTTAGGGACTTGATGGGGTCATCAGCAGTTAGTGACTGCAGCAGTTCATGATATAAATGGCCTCGTTGTGTAACATGCTCTTACTGTGTGATCAGCTTGAGTCCAGAACAGACAAACTTCATGTAATCAGTCCAGGATCAGTTCATACATGTCTAATGCCCAGTAGCTAGTGGGTTCTAGACAGATGAGCTCAGTGGTTCTTCATTCCCAGACACATGCACACTTGTTGGATTCACTTTAAAATATGTTATAGGACAGAGTGGGCTAGTCAAGTTTCACGTCACTCATTGCAGTGTAAGCAGACTGGTTAAAACAAGATTTATTCTACCTGAACACAAACTGAAATCGCAGGATATTTCACTTTGTATATTTCACTTCTTGGCCTAAAGCAGGAAAATATTTGTTGTAATTTTCCCTCCTAAACAAACTCACATTCTCATCATTTTCCAGTGTTTTTGTTCAGTTTTTACAAGACAGTTGTAACAACCCTGGCAAAACAACATTTGAGACAGTGCCAAACATAAAAAATGGGGAGACTAGGGGAGCAGGATGAATGCCAACCGACTCCAGTCTGAAATGCAGATAACTTCCTGTCTGTCAGCGATGTCCAACTTCAGTTTTGGAGCCTCATCTGCCCCCACCTCTCTGGAGGGCTACTGTTCAGAAGGGCTTTAGCAACTTAAACCCTCTAATTAAAACTACAATCCTTCCACCAGGCTTCAAAGCATCCGCCTCACCCAAGAGCAGATTATTAGAAATTTAATGGAGGAAACTCGGTGTCCCTCACCATCTGTGACCTGGGACTCTGGACAGAACACTAAAAATGGTGACAGACGGCAAAAATCACTGTGGATTTTATATATACATGCATGTGTCGATCTACAGTATACTGTATGTGTTTGTGTGGTCCCACTGTGCTGTCTTAGCAGTAGAACCCCTCAGAAAACTAAGCAGATGCACATTAAATTGTTATTTGCGTGTGCAGTTTACAGTTTAGGAACATTAAATGTTGCCAAAAACACAATAAAATGATCAGTGTGTGCTACAGGTCGTGTGTGTGTGCAACCTCCTGGAATCACACGTCTTTATTAGCGTCCTCGCACACAATTTGCCTTTTTAAATGCTTACAAATCAACACAAGAAATTGTTCACTGCTTAATACACTGAGGCTGTTGTTTATTGGTTTTCCATTAAGGTGTCTGCTGCTCTGTTAAGCCTATCAGGCTGAGTCTAAGCTCATTAATGGATAATTGAGAAGAGGAAGGAACTTGCGAGCCTGTATTCTCCCCATCACAGGTGTCACTGGATCTAATTTTGTCAATATTTACACCCGAGTATATGATATATGATTATTGTCTCTAAATGACATCCAATAAACACAGTGAGTGCAGTTTAGCAACACGGTACAGGATGTTTTCACTTGTTTTATTTGTTATATAAAACAAAACCATAGCAAGGTTCCATGAAAGTGCGGTGAACCATCTCCAGCGAACCACCTCATAACAATATTGCCAAGAAAACACCACAGTTACAAACATGATGCAGTTTCAAATCCAGGCAAGACACAAATAGAAACAGCAGCAGCACCTCACTGACGGAGGGCAAAATGAATCAGGGTCGAAAAGAGTCAGTCGACCCAACAGCGCCACGATTTCAGAATTGACAACAAAAAACACGTACAATAAGAGATACAGTTTATTCGATATACAAAACACAAGCCGTAATTAAAAATAATGGAACATCCGTTCTGAGGGATGCAGGTACAAAAGTGTTTTGGGCCTCTTTCCCTCAGATGTGACTGTCTGATCAGTATTGCATAGTTCCCTGCGCCTTCGGAGTTTTCTTTTATTGTGGTGTAGTGCAAATACAAGCTTTAACCAAACCAACATGTCACTGGTTACTGTGCATCTTTGTCCTGCAAACGGTCCTCAGGCAATTAATCATTTAGAATGGATTAATTGTTCTCACGTCGGCAGCAACCAAACCGGCTGATCCATTAAAGTCTGTTTCATTATCAAGGACCACTGGGAAAAATTTTCATGATCACTCCGCATATACTCTGTTTCACTGGTTCTGGAAAGGCTTGTTTACTTCCTCGTGGTAAAACTGACCTCGGAGCTGCACGTCGTAGGGCTCGAGGCCTGTGGAGGACCCCTGGTTGATGGAGCAGTAGCGGAGGCCGTAGTGGCAGCTTCTGTAATCCACCGGCTCCTCGTTTTTCAGGGCGAATATCCCGTTGAAGCTGAGGGGCGGGCTGAGGGTCGCTGCGTCCAGGGGGCTGGGGCAGTCTGGGGACGGGGTGTCGTACAGGGGGCCGCAGGGGCCGCAGAGGGCCCTGAGCGGCCGCAGGGGCCCGGCGCCGTCTGCTGGGCCGCAGCCGGCTGCACCGGGCGCCTGCTGGTGCTGGTGCTGGTGCTGGTGCTGGTGCTGGTGCTGGTGCTGGTGGGGAAAGGCCGGGTACAGGGAGAAGGACTCCCCGCCCGGCTCGGAGGCGAAGCCGCGGGCGTTGAGCTGCAGGCAGCCGGCCACCAGGTTCGTGGTGGGCTGAGAGAGACCCTTGCACAGCGCCTGCACGAACGTGAGCAGGTCCGGCCTCTTGCCGGTGCCCAGGATCTCGCCCAGGACGCAGATGTAGTTCTTGGCCAAGCGGAGCGTCTCGATTTTGGACAGCTTCTGCGTCTTGGAGTAACAGGGAACCACTTTCCTCAGGCTGTCCAGCGCGGTGTTCAGGCCGTGCATGCGGTTCCGTTCCCGCGCGTTGGCCTCGATGCGCCGCAGTCGGACCCGGTCCAGCCGGGACTGGCTGCCGCTCTTTTTACGAGAGCCCCTCTTTCGCGGCCCGCCCACTTCCCCCGCGTCCTCGCCATCGGTCCTCCTGTACTCAGGCGGGTCCTCCCCGTCTCCATGCTCCGGTTTGACCGACTTGGCCAAGTGGTTGATGGACCAGCCGGTTCTGAAGGCGCCGCTGCTCTGGTTACAGGTCATCCTCTGGCACCTTCGGGGGAAAAAGTCAAGTTTGAGGTTTGTTAGATACACGATCCGATGTGGCTCCAACCGGGAGCTTGCACGAAATAAAACAACATTTGAACTGAATCGCCAACAATTACTATAATATCTAGCAAATATCGAGCAAATATTTTTTCAAAGTAGTATAATATTTCACTGAACACTGAAACACAGTAAGTAAAAATTGTAAGTAAGAATAGTTGAAAACGACTCTCCTACTTTTTTAGTAGTTACTTAATATAATTCTTCAATTAAAGTCACCCTTTCATAACTATCTGTCTGTTTTGGTCATTTTAGTTTCAGTGTCTTTCTGTCAGTCTTATCATCTTCTCACCCGGCTGTTGTGTTAAATTCCAGAGATCATCTTCCTGAAGCTTCCAGACTCTCGAATCCACTTTCAGCAGCAGCGATCACTCCTTCTCCATCCTCCTCCTCTTCTCCTCTGTCTCTCCTCTTCCTCGGTAAAGACATTGATGCCATCTGCTGATGACGTCGCCAGGCAGGTTAGAGCTGCAGAGATGCCCTCTCTCTCTCTCTCTCTGTGTCTCTCTCTGTGTCTCTCTCTCGGTCTCTCTCTCTCTCTCTCTCTCTCTCTCCTCTTAATTTCTCTCCACCCATGCCTCTTTGTCAGTGCTCTCTCTGGCTGCTGTGCATCCTCTATGTACAGTACAGTGGTTAAGCTTTGGTTAGTTATTTTAGTTTCTTTGAAATTTATATATAGTATTGTTGGTACTATTTATTTACAGTATGTAGTTTTTGTATCATTATATAATAAATTAGCTTGTCTTTACATTTTGTGCAGACACTGCAGCCTGGTTTCAACCTCCTCAGGGTCTGAAGAGACAAAACCACATAGAACTTTTAACACATGGCATCTTAACGTCACCGCCCACAATTGTGAATGAATTTGTTATTCTAATAAACGCCATGAATATTCATAACAAAATGGTATTTTAAATGAGCGTGTGGCATTTTGAGAGATTTTTACTTTAACATGCAATTACACAGTAAAATCATGACTGATAAAGTGCTTTGCCTCTGTCTGTTATAGCGCATAGCATTTCTACATTAGCCGTAATGTTAACGTTTGAATAAAAACAAACAGCAAAAAACGTTTCAATTATTCTTCATTCTTATTAAATCAGTGTTGCTCTACAAGCAGCTGTGCAAGAACTTGATTTGTTGCATTTGTAATTGGTACCTTGCATTAGGTCAGAAAATCATTATTTTGGGCATTTTCATGACTGACAAACTTTTATTACAATATATGTGCGCTCACTGGCCATTTTATTAGGTACACCTGAAAAGGATAATTCACTCAGTTAAATTTGCTTTTAAACTGTTTATAATTGTTAAAATGTTTTAGGTCGAAGCTGTCAGAACTGTTTATTACTGAGGTCCGGGTGTGTGTGTGTCTGCAGTTTTATTATAAAAGCTGCTTCTAATTATATTAACAACATCCTTATACAATGCCCCTCAGATCGTCTCCAGCGCCCACGTCCCAGAGGCTCCGCTTTAGGCCTGTTTGATATTGTTCTAGACTGGGGCCAAAGGCTTCTTGGAAGAATCTCCCATGTGTGCAGCTTGTATGTGGGAGGCATGTACAGACACCCAATGGAGTCAGTAGGGGAGTGGGCAGGGGGCAGCGTCCATGACTAATCAGCACTGTGAGCAGGCTCCCAGATGGGACATTTGGATCGTGTGTGGCTCCAGAAAACCAATCAGAGCAAAGAACAACAGCATGTTGGTGTTATATAAAATGTTGCTTGCTTGATTGGAAAACGTTGTTTTTTCTAAATAAATTAGTCAGTTACTGTAGGTTGTGTGTGAGGTGGACAACGGAACAATCCAACCTAACATTTCTAGTCATGCCATTATGCCGTATCTTCCCCAGCCGTGGAGTTTGAGCATCTTCAGTCCTCCATCTGTGTCTAAACAGCCTGCAATAAGACGCGGTGTTATTTTCAGGGACACCTGTGCGCTGCGCTGCAGTACTTTTCACTTTTCTTGTTTTTTAGCAGCAGCATGGTTATGAGTTTGTAGCTTCACTTTATCACTTCTAAGGATATTTGCCAACTACAGTAATTATAGTGGAATGAGCTCTTTAAATGGTACAAACTAGAATTCAAATTTTACGTTCAAGTTGAGGATCAATGTTATCATTTCAGCTGGCAAATAAAACGTGAGAGTCTGGGTCAGTCGGTCCACGATCAGTGGATCAGTGGAAACGCCTCCTGCTTGAAAATGCAGCATATTTCTGTTTAAAAATGTATTTGAACAAGGTGCCACCATGTTGTCAGATGTACAATGAATGATGAGTTGCAGAACTCTCACGCTCGTCATGCGTTCGCTGTGGAGTCCACATTATCTGCCTGTCGACACATCTTCCCATGCCGTCCTGCCACAGTAGGCAGCTTTCTGAGTGTCACTCGTGCTTTCTGCTGCTTTTACAGCTCCGTGCTGTCACGCTGAGATCTGCCCTACCCACAAGGTCCTCGGTGTGAAATGGCTCATTAAGCAGCTTTATTAAAAAGCCAGAGTTGTAATAGGGCCGGGGAATCATCAGTTCACCAAGATGTGGAGATAAGTTTAAATGTTCCTCATACATGGATCTAATATGGGCCCTGATCCGTCAGAGCCCTGTTAGTGGGTTGCCAAACATAAAGCACTGCATTTTATTTTGATGCTGACAACTTCCTAATAGACACTTGCTGAGTACTTTTGTTGTTGCCTGGCAACCACTAAATCAATGTTTATGGTCTAGCTTCTTCTTTAAATGACTATTTAAACATTCATTTATCTGAACAGCTGCATCAAAACTGGACCCACTGAGGGCTCTGACTGAGGGAAGAGACAGTTCTCTCATATACTGGAAACAGAGCAGCAGAAATCAATGTGCAGTAGCACAAACTGACGATCTCACAGCACGTAATGTAAAAGTGTTCATCAAGCACAGGAAGTTGGGTTTTCAACATGGCAGTCGGTTGGTGCAGGTCCAGATGGAATTCATATATTTGAATTTAAAAACCAGCTGAAAGAGGATGTTCGCAGCATCTTTACCCGCTCTTTGTATAAAACCTGGAAGGTGAGGGAGGGGTTCAGAATCAGCTGTAAAACAGCATGTGATGGCGCGTGCCAGTTGCTGTTCTACAGAAGCCTTCAAACTGTGACTCCACTTGTTTATGTTTTCTTAGATAACCATTACTTTATTTATCGTATATTATATGCGGCCTTGTTGATCTGCTGCCACATCTAACTGTACATATATTGATATGTTTGGCACCAACACTTTATTCATTTGCTGCATTTTAAATAAACAGTATGAACCAAAGCTTCGCTGGTTCTCCACCAGCTCCCAGACGCTCCGGTGCTTCGTGGGCTTCCAGAGTCATGTAATTACCACCGTCCTATGGCGAACTGAAACACCTCTGCTGCCACTAATAGCCGAGAGTGTGAGCCCAGCGTCACGGCGCGAGCGCCGCCGGCTTCATTTACACAATAGCCCCATAACACTTTGTGTTTAAGAGCAGGGGATGTGATAATGAAGGCAGTCTGTGCAGGACTGCTAAGAACAGCCTGAGAGCCGCTCTCTCTGCAGCTTTCAATTACACAGCCTTTTCCTTTCACAGCGGGTCACGGGCTGCTCTCACCCCCAGTGTGAGCATGAGGGCTATTCTGAGGTACGGTGTGCGTGGATGTAAAGTTCTTTACGTCAGAACTTGATTGTTCCTCCTCTTTGTTCTCTGGCTGCGGCGCAGTGATTTATTGCCCCCCAAAAGCCGAACTAATTAACAGTAATTAATTAATAGACATTTGCATATTTGCATTTGCAATTAGTGCGGTGAAGTGATTAGTTGTGGATGGAGATTTTTGACTCATTAGAGGATGGTGTGTGTACTGGACCAGAAAGGCCCACGTCAGGGAGTCAGGGTGAACTGCACTGCAGCAGATCTCCCTGTTTAGACTTCAGTGGCTTCGAAGTCTCTGACATATATGTGAGCAGCAGCGAAAATATGCTAGTAGCTTATTAAGGCATGCAGTGGCGCTGTGTACTGAAGGTTCCATGAAGTAGTATAAGCACACATGTCACATGACTGCAGCCGTTCACACTGAAACTCAAAACATACTGTGACAAGAAAGAAAAGAAGAAAAGCAAATTCGCAACAGATCTATTAAGAATCTATAACATCTACATCTTTCATCTTCCTTTCAGTTGCCCATAACAAAGAAGAAATAAAATAGTAAAACAAATGAATAAAAACAACGTGGTGGCATTTTTTGACAAATGCTAGTGTTGCACCAATCAGATCTTTTTCTATGTGGTGTACTGTGCTGTACCGCCCCCTGGTGGTTGAACGTAGTATCACAAACTGGCACATGCTTTAGTTGGTAGTTTTTTTAATATTAGAAGAGAAAACATTATGAACCTTATTGTTACTGACATACACATTTTCAGAAAAAAAAGAATGAATCAAACTGCATTATTTGAAATAAGCTACATGCTGTAGTATGAAGTGTAATATTGTGTGTCGCTGCATTAAAGAGTGCTGATGGGTCTGGTGAGGGTTCTGAAATCAGTCATATAAAGCCGTCTTCTCCAGCCATGGCTCTAAATACAACATTCTGTAAAAGGTGGTCAAAGATGCTTGATGCTTCTCATGTTGTGTCTAGATCAGGAGTGGCCGTTGTCCCATGATGCACCGCCTGTGTGTGAAGCTTTCAAGCTTTTGAAGAGGTGTTTTTTTTCCAAGTCTGCGCTCGTCTGTTTACCTGAGTCACTGTTGTCATTTAAAAGGTGTATAGGGCCACCTAGCGGTGACTAGGAGAAACTACACGCAGAACATACAGCTCCTCTACTTCTCTTTTTTCATTTCTCTTTTAGGTTTGCTGTCAAAAGAACAACCTTGAAAGTGGACCAATTTGCATTTTGCCTCCCGCCCTATCAGCTCTTCCTACTCGCTGAGGCCTGCAGCTCATAGCAGCAATGCAAAGCTGCCTATCAGTGGTTTGCATGGCCCATAAACCCACTTCTTCAAGCCCAAGAATGATCAGTAATTGTTATCAGCTGAACCCCCGCCTGCCTGAACAGCACAAGCTGATCTGCCAGTGACAACAACAGCAGTCAGCAAGTGTGACCCAGCTCAGCAGACGAAAACCACCTCGTTTACCTAAATTTATAGAAATATACAGCAAAAGTTGGGCTGAAAGAATGTTTCATGGGAAGACATGAGACGCGTAACAAACAGTACAAAGGCTGTCGTCTCAGTTCGGTGCATTTCCAGCTCTCGTTCTTATCACTGCCACCTGCTCGCAATGACCTCTAGCTGCACCCTATTCATCCTGCGTGTTATTTTTAAAAGCCACTTTTCCTGGAACACGAGGACACTTTCTGGAAACGTTTATTTCCATTTGTTCAGAGGCCGGCAGGATTAGATAACGGAGGAGCAGGAAGTGATGGAAGGAGCCGACAAGTGGTCCAGGAAGTGATCTTTCCTTGTAGGGTTGACGACAGTCATTTGCATGTCCCTCCTTTGCTCAGACATGTTGAGTGAGTGCGACAGAGCTGAATAAGAAGTGCTGTGGGTGTTGCTGCACCTACGAGCTCCTGCTCTGCACCAACGTCTACCATGTATCCTTACAAGGCTTCGTCCCTGCTGGGATCAGCTGCTCAGGGCCGTGTAAGCCAGGAGAACATGTGACTCAGCGATTACACAGGTAAGAGGACGCTCGTGTGCGCTTTTCTGTTGTTTTCCATCTGATGAGCCCTTGAGCCGCTCTGTGGTTCATACCTTTCCAGGATCCTGCCATGGAATCTGATGGAGGCGTATCTGGGCTCCAGCTGCAGCACAATGGCCTGCAACTGCCCATCACAGGTGAAGACCACTATGGAAATACTAAAATAACTCATAAGAAAGAGTGAAATTTTACCTTTAGATGTAGACACTGTATGGTTCATGTGCCAGTATGGTTTGGATGCATGTCTCTGAGTAGATACAGTAATGGACAAACACACCATGTGGACACGCCGACCACCCTGCAGCTACATTAGACTACTACAATTGTACTATTGTGACTTTATTTTTTTACTATTTGGTGCTGAGATGCATCAGAAGATGTGAAGCGTTTCATAGCAGATCGTTTCTGCTGATCAGTCAGCACCTCTGAGCAGGAGCTTCCTGCATCGATGGCTTTGCGCGGTTGCTATCAGTGGTTTGGTTTAGATTATCTTGGGCCATAATATAACTTTCACGTCATGTTAACTGCAGGAACTTCGAGCCAAAGCAGCATCAGGGAATGGCTGACCACAACCATCACTGAGTGAGTATAAGCTGTTTATGTTAAACATATTGTACAGTTAAAGAAAGGTTTCAATCACTAAAAGCCAAACTCTAGAATAGATGTATCTACGCACATTAAACTCAGATGGAAGGCGATACTGCAGCTTTCATTTCCTGTTTCTGCAGAGACACACAATGTTTTTTATCTGGATCCCGACCTGGCTGGTGTTTGTCATTCCACTTCTGTGTTATCTCGTGTTCTGCCAGCTTCTGCTTTGCATGAAGCACTTTGTCAATAATCGGTCGTCTAAGAAATTCAAACATGACACAATCTATTTCCTTGTTGTAAAGCACACACAATTCAATGAATTGGCATTCAGGTTCATTTGGCCTTTTATGTTAAGCTTGTGAATATACAGCAGTTTCACAAAAACTGCCTTAAAATAACTTACATTTTTTGTAAACAAAACTCAATTCCTCTTTATGTTGCAAATATATGTATATGTGTTCATGGAAAACTAATAAAGTGCTACAGTAGGTAGCCCAGAACATTTAAATGGGAGGGGATGTACTTTCTCGTAAACGTAGATGTAAATGATTTAAGTCAAGGTTAGATTTGTGTTTACTGGGTCAAAAATAAGGTAATTGAGTTTAGTGAAGTGACATTTTTGCCTTTTATACTGTTTCTAGTTGTAAATACTAAATGTATAAAGCACCTATACTGTTTATTTTAATTCCGGGCTCAAACATTGTGTGATTCTTTCTTGTTTGATGGCTATATTGCGTGTGCTCCGTCCCTCCTTCTATTGAAATGTGACCTGTGCTTGCAGGGAAGATGCAAAGCACGAGCCGCTGAGGGAAGCTGCAGGTATGACCAGTGGAAATCCTTCTGTCTGTCGAGATGTGTGTGGCCTTTGCTCGCTGTCGGCTCCGCGTTGTCCTTTTTCTGCGTGTGAGCGGAGGCTCCGAGACGCTAAGTGCGATGTCTGTTTGGTTCAGGGCGGATTTTTTGTAACGTGATGGTGAGTCGTAAACTTGAGTGGAGTAGAAAATCAGGCTGCTGAGTGTGTCACTGTACGTCACGTGTGTTAACAAATGCAGATGCTTGCTAGAATCCATCACTGCTTATTGGTTACAGAGTGTGACTGATCTTTTAAAGCTCAAATTTTGACTAATCAGTTGCCGCAGTCAGTTTTCACATTTTCAAACTTTTTTTCCTTAAATGTTGTTTTCTCTCAACTCCGTGCTGAAATGAATCTGGCAGTGGGAAATCAAAGTCGGTAGTTTATACGTGTCGTAATTCAGAACTGCACGTTATCTAACCTGAGCATCTCCGGCCCTGCTCTGAGGTTAGCCCATTCAAACAGCATGCAAATGTCTGTTCAGAAAACCATTAGAATGACAAAGTGCTGTCACCCCGAAGAGACGCATCACTTCTCCCCAACGTGATGACTGGCAGGACCTCCACAGGACATGATGGGGACTGAGCTGCCTTGAGGATTCATTGAGGACCTGTTAGAACAAAATATACTCAAACACGTCACACATTCCTGCTCCTGGACCCACCAAAGTTCCCCACAGTAGTTTTAATGTGTACACACTTTGACTGTGAGACCAGACCAACCAGTGTTGGGTTCTAATATCTCCTGTGTTCCCTGCAGAGCTTCTGAGGAGGAACCCCAGTGGTGACGATGACTTGGCTCTCGGGATAGAAGGTAAATCTCAGTTGTACAGTATGTTGTTTATCTATAAAGACGTGGCGTGAGTCATCTGCGGCCCTGTAAATGCCTGAACGTCTTCTGCTGTAAGTCACAAGCACAGACTGGGACCTGCACTGCAGTCACAGTGACAAGCATCACCACCAAGGTTGCACTGTATTAATTTCACACTGTATTTCTCAGTGTGTGTGGCCTCCTGCATCAATATCCATAGTTTAATTTGTTTAATTGCCTCAATTTAAGGAAAAGGAAACACAAAAGGAAACGCTTACATTTACACATTTACAAAAGCACCTGTCTCAACTTCAAAGCTGAACAACAGCCTTTAACTTCTGTGTCCGCTGCTGTTCCCCTCCATTATGGTTCATTATGTCCAGGAGGAGCGAGCGGCAGCGGCACTTCAGACGGCCAGCGCTCCGTCACACAGCCGGCACCATTACCTAAAGTTTAGACAGATCTTATGGAAATGCCTGCAACGCCGCCGTTGTTGTGCTGTGACAGGGACACTGCTTTGTTCTTGACCGCATGCCAGAGCCTAATGGAGTCCCAGTCTGGGAGAGGGAGGTAGAGGTGACTGCCAAAACCAAACACCCTCTGGAGAGAGAGAGAGGGAGAGAGAGAGGGGGGGGGGCGAGAGTAAGAGACAGAGACGGAGAGAAAACACTTGCCTAATATAGCTCGAGGAGCCTTGACACCAGATCTGGGCAGGATGTACTGACATCCAACCAGACGGGAATCCGGGAGACGTTCCCCTCTGGGCCCGTGTCATCATGCTTCGCCTGTCTCCTCGTCCAGCTAACATGACTTTTCTCCCCTGCAGCGTCTTTATATGGTAAACAGGGAGTGAGGACGGTCCAGGACTTTCTGCGGTAAGGACGCGTCTGCGGCGCTTGTTGGTGTCACGTCCCGTCGGGTCTTTACGGCCTCGCACAAAGGTCCCGTAAGGTCAGGATCTCTGCATGGCAGCGGCAGCAGGGCAGCGAGCGCTGGGTTCACAGCCCGAAGCTGCGATCATCAGCTTTGTTGTCAAGGGATGAATGTGTTGTCTTAACCCTGCGATCGCTCCTTGGCTCTTCCTCTGCTTTTGTCGCGTGCGCAATATTCTGCACGTTCAGGCCTCAAACTGCTGTAAAATCAGAATAATTCTGCCACCTCCATATGAGTTAAGAACCATCGGAACATCTGTTATGTCCTTCACGAGCAAAAGCCCGGCTGATGCATTGCCTTTGCAGCCGCGCTTGTCTTTGCAGACTCTTTTCTATTATTATTGTAAATATTTGTCTGTGTTGTGTCATTGTGTTTCATATCATTTAAGCAGAAACCCGATCCCATTTTGACCTAATGAGTTATTTTTAGAGACAGATAAATGTTGTTTTTGTGCAAGTGTTGGGTGGAATGTGTATGTGTATGGGAGAGAGAGAATGAGAAAAAGGAGAGAGAGAGAGAGAGAGAGAGAGAGAGAGAAAGAGAGAGACAGAGACAGAGACAGAGACAGAGAATTAAATAATATTCAGATGAAGGCAGTGAGTGCTCATAAAAGCATTAATTATGATCTGGTTATAAAAAGCACTATTATGTGAGTGGACTTGATAACCCCATGCAAAATGAGCATGGAATGATTGGACCATGTTATAAATGTGAGATACGCTGTATAGAGTGTTCCACCCGACATATTCTTACTCATTTTTTTAATTTCTCATGTTATGCTTCCTCATTTATTCATGCTACGTCATTGCGCGCTTGACTGACGGCTGGTATTTCAGGATGTGGCATCAGCTTCTTGACGTGAACAGATACTGTAGGCACACACGTTATTGCAAGTGCTATTTACCAGGCAAATAAGCCTCATCATGCCGCAGTTTGCATAGACAGCGAAGGGATCGGAGGGAATTTGTTAGCCTGCGTGACAGCTGTGCACCAACCACCAGTCAGCACATACAGTATAGGTGGTAGCATATGATGATAACGTAGCTAACGCTAAACTGAATCAATAAACCGCATTGACCCTTTACATGACCTGTGTAGTGGTGAACTGTAAATCCTCTGTTGTGCAGGTGGAGCAGGACGAGTCCAGCTCTCAGCAGGTGGAACAGCATCAGTTCGACACCTTCAGGCCACTCTGGACCACTCAGGTCGGACCCCCCCCCCCCCATATATGTCCATATGTTACTCGTTGTACAGTGATATCGACGGACCTTCTCCTGTCACAGTGTCATGGACATACTCAACTTGTGGAAGGACGACCCGGAGGAGTTTCTCTTAGACCTGGGCTTCGGCTGTGACGAACCGGACCTCTCCGGACGCATCCCGGCACGTTTCATCAACTACCAGTCTCAGGCGAGAGGCATCAACCTCCAGGTGTTCCTGGAAGCCCAGAAGAGCCGCATGGACCTGGAGAACCCGGACGTCAGCAGTAAGTCTGCAGTGTCGGCGCGTTGATCGCTGCATTCTTTATTAAAGTACTAAATGTTGATGTCAGATGGACGGGTCGCGTCCTGCACTCACACGAGACTGAGAGAACTGATTCTGCAGCGATGGGACTTGTTTTTGTTGAAGCAGCACACGGGCCCAACACCATCTGTTGACACAAAGTTGGAAGAACCACGTCGTCTGAAATATCACAGCGCGCTCGCGCATTAGGGTTCAAGCTAAGGTGCCCAAACCCAAACAGAACCTCACTAAAGGTTCACTGAGAGCCAAGTAGACATCAGCTGGCCTACGTGAGACACAACAGTAGTAGTGATATATAATTATATATATATTATGTGTTATATTTTAAGTTATACAAGTTATAAATTGAAAAGATTTCATAAATGCACGTGTCAGCTGGAGATTATCATGGCTGTGTGTGAGTAATGGTTATTCATATTATTGCATTCATGTGTTCTACATACAGTACATAACTGGACTAAAGTCATTAGTGTATTTCTGATCTAACTCATCGTTTCCTCGTGTATTTGCTGTATCTGTTTCGAGCGCCGTCTTTCTGGTGTTTCTCCAGATCGCTTTCGGCAGCTCGAGGTCCTCCAGCAGGTCACCACAGCGTTCTCCTCCTTGGTGGGCTCCTCCCCGTCCAAAGCGCCGCTGGACAAAGGCCTGCCTCCGGAGGCTCGGGAGCGGAGGAGGCGCATGGGAATGCTCCTCAGACGAGCGTCCAAGAAGTCGCTGAGCCAAATGCACGGCCAGAAAGCTCTGGACCTGAGCACGGCCGAGGTCGCGCTGCAGCCGCCACCCGGCCCCGGAGACAGGAAGGGCCCCTCCAAAAGGCCCAAGCCCGGGCCGATGGAGGCTGGGAGCCTGAGTCCTCTGGCCGAGGAACTGGGAGCGGGTCAAGAGGCGCAGGTTGTGGTTTGCTTCATGACCCAGGAGGCCGCACCGAAACCCGGGGCCCTGAGGGAAGGTCATCCCCTGACAGTCACGTCTCTGCTGCAGAGGAAGAAGAGCCAGTGGCAGGCCAAGGAGTCGTTCGAAATGGAAGAGGCGAGTCAAAGCTAACACGATTAACAGCACCAAGCTGCACTACAACATATTATACAGCATATTCAATCTTATCTAACTATATTATTAATTTTATTCTCCATCTCTTTTCAGATCCACAGTTTTGATGAAGGTAGTGTAACAGGGGCAACAGACAATATAGGTGGGTCATAAACCATGTAGTTATTTCATGTGGTTTACGTGTTGGTGGGTGTGGAGCTTAGTGTTGTGCAGGGGTTTGGTTTCTCTACAGCCTCCTCCCACAGTAAAGACATGCGACAGCTTCACTGCACGGTGGCTTGTTTCTGTGTGAGCTCTGTTATTAGCCGCTTTGCTCTGGATGAACATTAAAGTTCTTCCCAGTCCTTTCATACATACTGTAGTTTAGCGGCTCAGACAGTAGCAGCTCAGGGAGGATCAACATCTCTCTGTGGATCACATCTGAAAGGAAGTAATAACATGAAAAGTGTTTCGGGGGGAATGTTTTACTTGAGACCTAAGAGCTAAAACACTGTTCTCCTTTCTCCTTGTGTCTCCTCTCGTCCCCATCTATTATCTCTAGTGCATCAGCAGTTCACTGTTTACGCCGTCACTCAGTCTCTATCGTCAGTTTACAGCCCGGCTAAACATTTGCACATCTCTGCATATCTCAGGCTCAAATGAAACTTTTATATCACAAGCTTTGGAAAATGTTCCTTTTTGGATCTTCTTGGTACAAACAGAAGAAATGTGGCGTCATCAGAAGCTCTGGCTTCAGTTTCTTTTTTTTTTAACGATCATCAATAACAGTGTCCTGTTAAGGCAGCTCATCAGGAACTTGACTTTCTTTATGATCTGTTTTTTCCCTAAATATCAATATTTAAAACTGCGGAAACTGCGGATGAGGTTTGAGCTGAGCTTTTTTGTATTTTCCCCTCGTCTGTGTGTTTTCGCTGGTGAGCAGTGCGGGGCCTGATACGGACCAACAGCTGCCAGTCGGACAGCAGTGGCTTTCTAGAAGAGCCCTTCGTCCCCCCTCTCCCTCCACAGGGGTCACCGGCCCCTGACCTCATCAAGGTGGCCTCACTTTTACTTTCCTAAAGCACAGGTTCTGTTCCTCGCACTTCTGACCCACATGCAGGTGGATATCTGACTGTCTGTACTGTTGCTGGGTTGCAGGCTCTGGCCGGTCTGTCAGGGGCGAGTACCGACAGCCACAGCGAGGAGAAGCCCGGCTCTCCTCCTCCCTTATACCCTCATACCTCCACATCTCCTCCACGTCTGCCCGCGGCTGGTGCTGAGAAACCTCCATCTCCGCGTCCTTCGCCACAGCCGTCCTCTGGTTTGAGCGTTTCGCCGCCTCTCGTGAACTCGGATCCGCCCGGTTCAGAAGCTGAGGCGTCGCCTCATGAAGACCGCTCACTACCTGGGGCTCAGTTACCGACTGAGCGCCTCGCTTCTCCAGAGCGCTCCACCCCTCCCCCCTCGCCCCCCGCCCCGGTGCAAACAGCCTCACTAATTAAAAGTGACAACAAAGATGCTCGCTGCCTCCGCCTCCCTGATTCTGGACACACAGCACATAGTAGTGTAAGTATTCCTCCTAGTGTGGCGTCTCCAACCTGTGATTCCCCGCTTCCTGCCTCCGTTGCTCTGTCTTCTGGATCCTGCTGGAATCCAGGAAGCAAAGAGGGCTTTTTACATATGTTGCCTGATTCAGCCTCTGGTGGGTTCTCGTCTCAGGAGGCTTGTCCCTCGCTGCCCTCGCTCGCTCCACTTCGCCTGTCTGACTCATCACAGTCACAGGATCCAGATGCTCTGAGAGATCCAGCTGCTGAAACGGTTTCAGACCTGAGCCGACCCGTTAACACAGACCCTGCTCCAACCTCTGCTGTCCTAGATGTTATTCATGTAAAGATGGATGATGTCCCTCTGCACTTAGAGGATACCCTTCAGAGGGAAGGAAAGGGAGAAGTGGCGGGAGAGAGACGCACGGACACTGAGCAGACCACAGAGACTGATGTTTACATCCCAGACACAGAGGGCTCTCTTTCAGAATGTTCTCGATTAGTCTCTGAGGAATTATCTAAACAAACAGATCCACAGATTCACCAAGACGCTCCTTATCGATGTTCGAAGGATGAGCTTTCAGGTGAAACCGGACAGGAAAGTGTTGGGAAAGTATGTGACGTCGAAACAAGAGGCACAGGAGGTGAATCATCTGTTCGACCTTTAGTCTTTAGACTCCAAGAGGTTGTAGAGGAGTCCAGTTGTATTAAAGCAGATCCAAAGAATCTAATTGCGATTGAGAGCTTAGATATGGTGTTTGAAACGTCGGTGGACGGTTCTGAGTTCGACAATGGAGAAGGAGATGCCTTTTTTCGGCAGCTTGACACCGAAGGGCAAGTGTTTTGGGCCGAACCTGTTCAGATTTGCTTTTCGCCCCCGCTGCTTGAAGAGTCGGGCGGCTTTGAAGCCTTCGATGGAGCGCCTGGACCTTCTGACCTCCGTGAAGCCCCACGCGATCCGATTTCCCCCACAGACGTGCCTCTGGATGGAAGAACCTCCCCACCACCACAAACAGTCAGCTCTGACCAGACATTCAGACCTGCCACCGACCGCGTAGACGCGCTCCCCGCGTCCTCTCCGTCCTCTCCGTCCTCGTCCTCAGGACACAAGCCTCTGAGCCGCTCCGTTTCTGTGCAGATGTCTTCATCCCCGTCTTCTCATATCGTTCACAGGAAGGATGTTCCCTACGTGACTGATTCAAAACGCACCCTCCCCCCTCCTGTCCTCCCTTTGGACACGTCCAGTCCCTTTCGCGCTGTCCAGTCGTGGACGGACCTACGCATGCAGAGAAACAAGAATTTATCATGTGAGCTTCTCGATACTGTCCCCAATGAAGTGATGTCATACAGAAGTGCTCCAGAAAATATACAACGGGCCGCGCAGATGTCCTCCTCCACTCCATCGTTTCCTGTGCAGTCCAACAACTGGCAGTCACACGAGTCTCTGGCTGGAAAGGGTAGAAAGTATAGGACGGTGTCGGTCTCCGTGGACACGGGCCTGTCGTCTCACCAAAACAAGGACAACAACAGGAACGGAGGAGCGGCTGAGAGGGAGCGCTGGGAGCGGGAGACGAGCACCTTGGTCTGCTGCTGCTGCTCCTGCGACCGCCAGTGCGCCTGCTGTCTGCAGAGGGGTCCCAAGAAGCAGCAGAGCCTGGAACCCGGTCCCGTGAGTAGCACCACTCCCGCTCTGCTGCTCGTGTGTGTGTGTGTGTGTGTGTGTGTGTGTGTGTGTGTGTGTCTGTGTGTGTGTGTGTGTGTGTGTGTAGTTAACATGTCCCTGGGGAAACACGACCTTCTGCTAGAAGAACCCTCCAATGCGTTAAGCAGATGAACGTTTGTCGTTGTTATTGTAGTTGTGGTCCAGAAATGCTCCACGTCCTGGTCATGTCTGTCATCTTTGTCACCATGGTTACAATAACGGACTGTACCAGGTTTGGACAAGCACTTCAAAATCAAAAGTTGAACTTTTGATTTCCAAAGCATCACCTTCATATCAGTAGACTTACAGTGGTTTACAATTGATCCTGTCATAATTACAGTAGCTGCCAAAAGTCACAGGCATGATAATAACATATCCCATAATACTACTGTGAACCCTGTGCACCTGGCATTTCCCTTTTATTTAATGAAACTTTTCAATGTAGTAGTCCACACTTTATTTATTTATTGACTTGTGGGTCAGACTAGTTCATTGGCAACGTTCAAGGACGACTGGGAGTTTTCAGCGCCCCATTGATAGACAGCTCTTCTTTGTATTACAGTTGATAAAAGGGTGATTAAATATTAATATTATTTGCTATTTGCTTTTAATGTTGTACAATGTCTTGTATAAATATTGATCGTGTATATGAGCTGTTAAATTAGAAAACAACCTTGAATAATCCACAAAGCCTTTCAGCATAATTTAAGTCATGAAACTGTTTGTATGGAGCAGTTTCAGAAGCAGCAGTGAGCTGTGACGTGTTTTAAATTCCAGTAGATTCATGTCACAATCGAATAAATTGCCATCTAACCAAAAATACAATGAAAGGAATACAAAGAGGGGCATTAACTTTCATTACCTTGGATAATGTGCTTTGCAGTTCTCTCTGGATGAGCTGGAGGAGATGATGCTGTGTCTGCAGCAGTTCTGCTCCGTTCTCAGCAACATGGAGGAGCAGCTGTCTGAAGACCAGGCTGCAGTGTACAGCGCTCTCTCTGACCACGACAGGTACACATGCTCCTCTACCAAGCTCACGCTGCTTAGATTAGAATTCATTTATCGCACATCTCCTTTTCAGAAATTAAAGTTGTCCAACTGTGTCATCATCATCATCATCATTATCAAGTGTTTTCCCCTCTCTAAGGAGAACAGAGCCTTGACTATTTTGTTTACTGTATGTTCCATCTTCATCACCACTACGTAATAACGTAATCATCTGAGTGCAGTAACCTAATCAGAATCAGAATCAGCTGTGAGAGTTGGGGTACAGTTCAATAGACTGACTGCAGTTGGGAGGAAGCTGTTCTTGTGGCGCGAGGTCCTGGTCCTGATGGACCGGAGTCTCTTGCCAGAGGGGAGGGGCTCAAAGTGTTCATGTCCTGGATCGGCTACAACCCTGGAGATGTGCAGCTCCTGGAGAAACGGGAGGTGGCAGCCAATCACCTTCTCAGCTGAGTGGATGACGCGCTGCAGCTTGGCCTTGTCTCTGGCCGTGGCCGCAGCGAATCAGACTGTGATGGAGGATGTGAGGATGGATTCAATGATGTTCACCAGTGTAGAAGTTCACCAGCATCTTCACAGGGAGTTGGAATGTCTTCAGCTGCCTCAGGAAGTAGATCCTTTGCTGAGCCTTCTTCGTGATGGAGCTGATGTTCTGCTCCCACTTGAGGTCCTGGCTGATGATGGAAGGACTCCACAGAGGGTGACAGGGGGGAGGGGGGCTGGGTCCTTCCTGAAGTCCACTGTCATCTCCACTGTCTTCAGAGCATTGAGCTCCAGGTTGTTAGCGCTCCACCATGACACCAGACGGGCTCTCTCCGTCAGAGAAGAGGGTGGTGTCGTCAGCAAACGTTTGACAGACTGGTGTCCAGATGTGCAGCTGTTTGTGTACAGGGAAAAAACTACCTCTCATCTTCACTCCGTGTTTGTCCTAACGTTACTGGCATCTTCAAGCAGGATAAGGTGTTCACTAAATGGTAGACCTTGTTTGACAGCCTGCCTGTACTCGCAGACGGAGACGAGGACCTGATCAAATTCTGTGTGTGTGTGTGTGTGTGTGTGTGTGTGTGTGTGTGTGTGTGTGTGTGTGTGTTTGTGTGTGTGTGTGTGTGTGTGTGTAGGGAGAATGTTCGACACATAGAGGAACTGAGGCGAGCTGTGAAACAAGAGGCTGGAGAGTTGGAGAAGCAGCTGAATGATCTGGCACATCACTATGACGACAGCTTGAAAATGGTAACACATAAGGACATTCGTTTACACTACACTACACTATGTAGCCATAGTGATTGAAACATGTAATGTATTTATTTTTGTGGCAGCTTGTTCCTCGAGCCTTCGGAGGTGTTATGTTTGTCTTGTCTAGTGTCTGTGATGTCACTTCCTCTTCTTGTTTCCTATCTGGTCTAATCATTGTCAATCACCCACCACCTACTTCCTGATCTCAAATTCTTGTTTTGAATAGAAGATGCACAGACTGCTGGACGAGCAGTCTCTACTGTGCTCTCAACTCCAAGTCTTTCTGCCTCGAGCATCGAACCCCACTTCCAACAGGACAGTAGCCACTCAGTGCTCTCTGATGCCCTGGTTCGCTGCTGGTCACATGCACGGCGATCACGTCTCCTCCTGGAGCGCCTGGAAAGAAGATTCCACCCGAGTGATACCTCCTGGGTTAGAGAACATCTGTGAGGGCCTGGGATCTTCTCCCACTAAGGCAGACAAGATGGACATAGTGGGCTTCCTCCAGCGAGTAAGAGCACCACAATGTGACCCGTGTCAAGCAAGTAGAGAGTGAGGATGTGACTGTGCCTGCAATATACAGTATATACAGTACACGTCAGCTTTTAATGAGGCTAAAGTGGAAACACAAAAGTGAGTTTACAGTAGAGGGAGTGTGGGTCTGTAGGTTCTCTGGGAACCGTCACTTCCTCCCTCCGTTCAACGCCAGGACCAGGTCCATTAGTCTGAGAGCTGCTCTGTCGCTCAATGATGGGATGACAGTGTACTGTGTGCTCGCACCACTCCATCACCAGCACAACCCTTCAGAGGACAAGTGTTACGTAAAAGGATGAACTTGATGGATGTCTGAGCTGCATTCAAGTAGGAAGTGACATCATTGGTCCTGTGAAAAATTTTCTATATTGTTTGCTTTGAGGGGTTGTTAAAAAGTCAGCGTGCTAGGCTTTACTTGCTTCCTACAATATAGAGTCAAGCCCCAAAGCATTCATACTCCTGACAAATTCAGACTTAAAGTTTACTTTACACTTTAAACAGGCTTTTCCCAACAGATAATAAGATGGATGACGAGGCATCATTGTGGAAAAAATGATTACTCATCTTTTATGTACATTTTACATTTGATACCCCTTGTACTTTTTTTGATTATCTTTCGGGAGAAGCCTGTTTAATTTACAGTCAAATTTTCTAAAGTCCAAATTCACCAAGGGTAAGAATACTTGATGAAACCCTCCACTAATCTGCTGTATCACGATGCTACAGTATTTTTAAGTGCAGATTTGCTGGAATTCCCGCCAGGGCAATGTTTGTACATTGGGCTGGGCTGACTTGAGCTGTTGGCCTTAAATCAATGAGACAAAATATGATGTACACTGTAATAACAGTGTACATCATCATGAACATTACCAGTGATACGGTACGGTACATGTAGCATCTATGCTAATGCACATAATTAGTTTTTATTTGCTACACAAACATTGTAAATATGAAAGGGTAAAGTGTGGCATTCAGTAGACGTGTTAGCTGTTAGCATGTTAGCATCCACTGAAGTCTCTCTGTACCAGTATGCAAGATGAGTAGGTGACTCGAAGCAGCTTTCAAATGTTGAATTCTATGGTAAATATTTGACCTAGTTTGCTCTGTAGAGGCATTTGAAGCCATACAAATGAATGTTGTGTGCTGTGTTTTGCAGCTGAGGGAGTCTTTGCATCACTCTGTCAACACGGACTCGTTGGAATAAAAGGTGAGTCACCAACAGCTGCCTGTGACAATCGACAGCAATAGTTTAAGACTGAAAGATGTGGAATCATTCGGAGGGTCTTTGAAGGACTTCTGTTAATGTAACACTTCAGTCATGCTTCACTATTTTTGAGAAACAACTATTACTGACTTCAGCTGCATTTCTAAGCGTGTTATATTGTACTTCAAAGAATGTACTGTAACATATCAATGCAATAGCAATTCAACTATACCTTTTGAGTCACAATAGCCTGAGGAAGACCACTAGAGCGGAGGTAAGCTCTAGCTAATGTGCTGGTACTGGGACTATCACTGCAGAAGCCAACTTTGCTTCCTGAACATCACACCTGCCTGGAAACTAATTACATAACGTTGGACTTTCTTTATACAAGACTTCTGCAGACGATGACTTATGACCCGCCAGCTAACATGGCAGATCAGGTTAACAGATTATGGTTAACAAAACAAAAATGCTGGAACTCATGTCAGAAACAAAAGTAGCCAATAAGGCTGTGACACCATAAAAACAATAGAGTCATAAACAATAACAAGAACAGCGCAATTAGCTCAGATAAAACATGACTCGGCTCGCTCCACGTCTAACACGGCGAATAAGAGTGAAAGGACATGGTTAGCCAGAATAAAGTGTACAGGACCAGAACGGAACCACCAACACAAACTCTTCCACTGTCGGCTCCTCCAATGACTGAACACACCGAAGACGCTCCATCAGAAGGGCCCTGTAAAACCAAACAGATCCATCAGTGTCAATGACCCAGCACGGACTGGCAGGCTGGGCGGGTCTGTGACGGAAGGCACAGGTGTGAGGCAAACCCAGAGCTGAGGAAGTGAGTGGTGAGAGACAGAATGACTGGCCGAGCCGCCCAAAGCCTGACAATGACTTCAGCCCAAAACAGCGTATATATTAAATTCATTCGAAACATGATTTAGCTGAAAATGTGTAACCAATGCAGACATTACTGTAGTTTGTTAATACTGTGACCAGCTGATGGCGCTAGAGGAAACGTCAACAAAATCCTGCAACTGCTCATCATTGTGTGAACGTTTTTATTCTCTTATGTTTCAGATTTTTCAGCTTTGGGTCAATGCCTGAAACTACATCTGAGCAATTCAAAGTCTTCAAATTAAATAATTTATCCTTAACTGTGCTGGAACTAGAACCACTACAACTTGCATGGGATACAATCCTCTGATAATTCTAATTATTCAATTCTCATTTTCATAAAATAATAATGTACGACAATGTAAATGTAGGTATATTTAATGTAAATGTTAATAGACACTAAGCCTCTGCTCTGTAAATGCACAAATGCTTTAAATCTTATTACAATAAATCATAGACTACTGAAACGTATGTCACTCTTTTTGTTTCATTCTTTAAAAATAAAATTTAAGAACATGTTAAAAATATTTTTAATATTACAAGTCATCTTAATATTTTAATGTTTTGAAGTACGAAGTAATGTAAGGCTCATCTGCTACTCACAAAGAATAGTCAACCTTCCATCAAACTAATTTGACAAATCTAGGTCAAAGGTTGATGGAAGCTAAGGCTTTTAGAAGAGACTGCAGGAAGTGTTAGAAAACCACACAGTGTTGGACATTTTAACATATTAAAGCAGTTATTGAGGTGAAGACAGGTGCATAATTATACAATTACTGTATAAACTACTGTATATTGAAGTCTAATTATTTATTTGGAGTGTTCACTATACAAATCGTAATTATATATTTATATATAAGTGATCAAACTGATCATGTTATTTGTCTATTTCCTTATTTCTGAGAGATTTTCTAGAGGGGCAGGGATGCTGAGAGCTAGGATGAAGGACACGGAAATAATTCCCCTGAGCCTAATGAGCGTCTCCCTTCACCTCAACACGCAGTGCTACAGCTCCCCCTGCTGGCACTTAGATTTAGAACAAAAGATTTAGAACAAAACTTCAATTCAATTTTGATTCACTTACGGTTACATTTTAGTAGCGATACTACAGAATTACTACTACTATTACTATGCATAAAATGAATTAATAAGTTGAATTGGTTGAGTGGATCCTGTGCTGTGTTTATTTTTGAGTTCACAGTAGCTGGTGCGAGACATACTGGAGTGCAAGCGTTACATTAAAAGATGGTTCTGATGTTTTGGCCACCGTATTCAAAACTGAGAAATTTTAATGGCAAACTGGTAGCTCATGTTAGTGAAACATCATGTTTACGCTTAATTTAGAAAAACATAAATGTAGTATTTCTTATAAACACAAGCGACAGACAAAACAGGATCTATAAGTTGTCAAGCCTCATCCCACTGCTGTTCATCTCAGACCCGCTCACCTTGTCTGATCCACTTATATGTACACTGACAGCGCTTGGTGTCGGGGTCTGCAGAGAAAGAACAGTTTCTAACACGTGATTAATACTGTGATGCTTACAGGAAGGTGTGCTTCATTTAAAGTGGTCCAGTTGTGATGCTCATGTGCACATGATGCTGCTGGCCCAGTGGACAGAGCATGTAGTGTGTCTCCATCCTGTACGGAACCAAATGTGAGGCGCTGTGTATTCTGACACCTGACCGCACGAGCCAGGCTTCAGCCTCCATGTGCAGCTATGAGCCGTTTGTTCTTAAGGACGGCGCTTAGAGGTTTCACTGTTACGTGGGACGACATGCTGGGATACAGACTACGTACCCTGCTTCACTACATGAGCCACTGCACACAAATAAACTCAAGCGCAAGAACCGTATCAAGTCATACAGTAGATGTTGCAGCTACGTGGTTCTGATAATGTACCAGCCCTGATCCTCCAGTGTCTGTGAACCTCCAGATCCTTGACTCCTGCTTAAAGTGTCACATGTTAGTTTTTCAAACTGGCCAAAGCTTGAAGAAAAACTAATATTCTGTAATGATGTGAACTTTTAGCATTATTTTTAATGTTAACTGTGCATCAACATATTGTGTATGAGACACAACCAATACCGTACTAATTATGAGGCGTGAGACCATAATAACACTGTGCTAAATGTATAAAAACATTATTATAATAACTCACCCCAACTGACAGCCACGTTTGTCAGCTCAGGAATGTTTAATATTCCATATTGTCAGAAGCTAAAACATTTCAACAGAAAAGGTGAAAGGAGTACATTTACTGAATGCACTTACAGAGCAATAATCATTGGGCTGCAATGTTCAGAAATGAGACTATACTGGAGACCAGATGCACAGAGCAGGAATAATTGATATCAGAAGTCCAGGTATTGTAGATAAATGAAGGTCTGTGTGTGTGTGTGTGTGTGTGTGTGTGTGTGTGTGTGTGTGTGTGTGTGTGTGTGTGTGTGTGTGTGTGTGTGTGTGTGTGTTCTCAGGCAAATAGCACAATGAAAGTTCCTGAATCTGGTTAAATATAGCAGGGCTTGTAAGAGATTAAAAAAAATATTCTTCACAGTATTTTTTCATCACATCCATGCATGTCTTTGTTAATCATCCATGACGCACTTCAAATGGCACTTCAAAAGAAATAAAAAGTCAGAACAAAAAACATGAACAGACCAGGTTGGTTACTTTAGGAAGAGTCGAGGATCGGGCTTGAGGAATGTGATTCACAGGAGTGTGGGTTCGCTGCTGTTGGTTTCAATAAAAAGCTCCTAATCTCTGATGAGTCGTGTCGTCTTTGGGCTGCGTGTTATGTCTTTTTTTTAATAAAGTGTTTGCACACTGTACCACAAATGCACCAGAGGAATGCTGAATGAAAGCCTGGCGGATAGAGATCACAAATCACTCAACAAAAAGAAAAAAAAACACAGCTAAAACAATCCTGAAATTACATTTGCACAGAGAAAACAATAAACTTTTCAATTTTCCCTTTTTTCGTAAGCAGACACAGAACAAACACGTATGAAAACAAATCATCTGGCACCGTGAACAGTTGGCAGCTGTCAAATCATAGAACAACAAAACGGTGGGAATGAACGACGCGGTTTTGTCGACAGGCAATGTTTTCACAGAGGCAGCGCAGTCCCACTCACTCGCAGCAGTACAGTAGTAGGATTAGTACCAGTCTGCGCTTGATTGAAGGTATAGTAGTAGTAAGTTAAGCGAACGTCCACTCTCCCCGGTGACTCGGTGTCTCCAGGAGACCATTCTCAAGTCTGATTGTTAACCAACCTATAAAGTGCTTTCGAAAAATAATCTCCTCATCATAAACATCCTCAACTATACAACAAATCATTATATCACTTAGGGCAAAGTTACAAGTAGGAAAGAAAAGAGGGAAAAATTCCAAAGGGTCTATTCAGGCACGAGCAGAGAGCTCCTCTCGTTCTCCCCCTGTACTGTATCTCCTCCCGCACTTCCGTTTGCTTCACTTCTTGAACGGCGCCAGTCTGCCGATGTTGTGCCAGAAGGTGGAGGCCTTGCGCTTGGGCTCCGCCAGCATGAAGACCTGCTGCTGGGGCAAAGCGGTGGGGAGGGAGGGGTGCTTCTGCCGTAGCAGGAAGTCGTAGTAGGGTCTGGTCACCGCTGAGGAAACAAGCACCAGAACGAACACACCTTCAATAGTTATTATAAACATTAATTATTGCTTTTGAGCTAACATAATTATTAGGAATAACACAATGTCGCTGAGAGCAGCTTTACTATGGTTCAACTCTTTCCACCCATACTGTGTTTGGGCCTAACTAGAAGGTTCCCTCATGCTCTGTGTCACTTTGGTCTGATGACTTTTTGTGCATCACTACATCTCACAAACATCACACACTCCTCCTGCTTTGACTTGTATCGGGTGATTCATCAGATTTCCAAGCTTTTAGTGAATGTCCTTGACACACAGATGCTAATTACCATTAATTTCTTTTACAAGATACCATCAATGAAATTCAACGGTTTCTGCAGATGTTTCAGATTAAAAGCCTTAAAGGAGAAGGGATAATTATTTCTTTTGAGCTGCTGAGATGTGTTTAATATGAAGCCATCTGTACGGGAAGCTTGAATCTAAGCTGTTATCGTTTGCCCTTCAGTCGGGTGGATACCTTTGGGTTTCCCAGCTGGATGGCTTTTGCAGGCATTCAGCATGGCCTGTTTCTTCTGGACCTCTGTGAGCGAAAAGCCTTAGGAAAAAAAGAAAGAGCATCACTATGAAGCGTAATACTGTACATAATAAGACTATTAATGAGGTTAAAACTGAGAAATGTGAGATACTGGTCATGTGCTACGAAGGCATAAAATCATTTATAGGATCAGATCTGTAGTTGGAGCAGGTTGGAGTTCAGGCATCTTTTTTATTAACAGGAAATCATAACTGCAGGTGGAAGGTGAAGGCTGTGTGGATCGGACCTGTCTCACGGTCGTGCTGGACCTGCCTCCTCTCGTCGGCGAAGGCTCGGAGCCAGCGCTGCTTCTGCTCGGGCTTCTTGGCGCACAAGAGGTGGACCCTGTCGCCGAGCAAGGAGCGCAGCTTCAAGGCGTTCTTCACGTTGACGTTGAAGTCCTTCTCCTTGCCGTCCTCCACGTCGATCACCTCCATGTGGTCCATGTCCATCCGGCCCTTGTAGTACAGCATGTCCCGGCGCAGGAGGTCCTGTGATCATCCAGAGTAGAAAATTCAGCCAAGAATCCCAGTAGACGCAAGTGTTGAGCAGAAGCAGGAGGGAATCATATGTGGTTGGAAACTCAATATCACACGTTTAAATGTTTGTTCTTCTGCTCAGTCACCTCTCATTTGAATCTGTTTGAACCAACTGCCACTGGAGTCCTCAAGAGACTCAGACCAGTACTTTAGTCTTAGGAAGCTTCTAATCTGCCGTTAGATTTCTCTATCGGCTAAAATATGAATAACACATTTTGTGCAAAAGGTGCATGTTTTTTTTTTCCACATTTCACAAACTTCAAATGATCCACATCCAACATAAGATAAAGCTGTCTTATAATACCTTCACCTGGGGATATGTTTTATTCCGTACACCTAATCTAGAACAGAGTGAAAAGAGCTGTGCAGAAGTCTGAGGCACCTTTTTACAGTAAACCATCTGATGGTCAAAGAGGAAAAACATCCTCTGTTGACTCTTGGCCTGAGGCTGGGACAATTTGGTCAGCTCCCCTGAAAAGATGAGTTCAGAGCTCCTGCTGAGGACGTCTTCACCCTGCACGGATCAAAAGCACACGCTCAGCTGTTACTCTGCAGTCTGAACAGCACGAGACGGTTTTGGTACAAAGAGGTTTCCTGCCCCACCTCCCAGTCCTCTATGGAGCTCTGCCAGTGGGCGATCTTGTCAATGTTCTCCAGTCGCCGTTTTCGCTCATTGATCAGCCTGGCCACGTTTTTCATGGCATTCAAGGCAGCCTCCACATCTTTGTAGTCTCTAAAGATTGAGGTGACATTGAGTTTAAAGCATATTGTGAATCATCCATCTTATTTTGACACCTAATTAGCACAACTAGCTTTCAGGAATGAAACCTATAGTAAACTGTTGCCGCCGCAATCACTTAGAGTGAATAAATCCATCACATACAGTAAAAGTCTAGTTTAGTCACCTGTGCTGTGGATTGGTGTACTTGAGCAGCTCGGCCAGCTGCAGCGGGTACTTGCAGATCTTCTGAACCGGAGTGAGCAAGAAACCATCCAAGGAAATGTCGATCATCTTCTGCAGCAGCCGGCAGGCCTCGAAGAAGAACACGTACTTGTTGACTTTCATCAGCTTGGAGAGCTGGACGCAGGCGTTGGGGTGGTTGTTGCAGTACTCTGAGTAGATCTGGAAATCTGTTTGCTACGAGGAGCGGAGAGCAACAGGAGAGGGTTAGAAACAAGACGACAATTTGCCTCAAGCAGGATGAAACTAGAGTGTTGACGCTGCTCACATGCTCGAGGAAGCAGCAGCCGATCTCACTGAGGTGCGGCTGCTCTTTGTTGAACTTCTTCTCCAGACCTTTCAGGAACTTCCTCTGGAATCGGTAGATGTCCTCAATGTTGCCAAAGATGGTACGAAGTTGCTCTTCGGTGAACATGTCTGTCCTCTTGCGGCACTGTTTGATGTAACCCTGATGGAACAGACACAGGAACACACAAAAGGACATACTGTAAAGAAAATCATTAAATATAAACCATGTACAATAAAGTTAAGGAAAAAAAATTTTTTAAGTGTGAAAACTAAAACTAAAAACTAAGATTAATAATGGATGGCGACAATGACAATACACAGTAGCACATTAGAAAATACCACCACACCTCACAGATGTCCTTCAGGTGCTTGATGTAGTCTCTCTCTGTGCTCATGATCTCATTGATGACGTTGGTCCTCATCTGCTCTTTACAGGGTAAACCGGGTCCCAACAACAAGCCCAGCTCTGCTCGGCCCTCCTCCCCGGCCTGCGCCTCCTCCAGGTGGGCCAGGTATTCCTCCATGGGCTCATCCTGGTTCACGCGCAGCTGAGGGGAACAGAGGTGCAACGTGTTGGAGGGGTTCTCACCTCGTCTGATAATTACAGCTTCAGCGGCATGGAGGACAGGGGTTCTCACCCGCACAAAGCTGGCAGGGAACCAGCCCTCGCTGTCCATGATGCGACCCCACCACCACTCCTTGTTCGTCGCATCCACTACTTCGATGACATCGCCGGCCTTGAAGCCCAGCTCCTGGTCGTCCATGGTGACGTGGTCCCAGAGCGCCTCGGCGTACACCACGCTGCCATCGCTGATCAGCTGCAGAGGAAGCCGCACACAAGAAACGCAGGTTACTGATGTAACAACGCATTCTTCAAATCTTCAAAAGTTCAAAGAGTTTCTTGTGCGACAATTTTTTTCCCTGGCTGATTATAACGTGAGCCCCAACAAGTGTGGATGGAGAGATGTTGACTGGACGTCTGTTGATCCAACATCTGACTCCCAAGTTTGGGAACGGTCTAGAGTCTAGACAGGGTGCTGGCTTTATATTGAAATTGACCTGAAAGACTGAAGGATCGATTTTAGAGCCTGACCCAGTTCAATGTTCGATATTTTGACTGGTACAGATTCACCTAATCATTCTCTATCAGATCAATATTTAGGCTGCTGTTTTTATCAATTTAATTTAATTTTTAGAGTAATGTATTGAATGCATCATAGGCAGAACTGTCAAACTGATTTGAAAGGTAAAGTTGTGTGAAATCTGTACAGTAGGTGATACAGGATGACACAGGGAAGCTGTGTTTTGCTGCTGTGAGGTTACAGACAGACGTAGCGTAGCCCAGGAACCAGGCTGATACCAGAAGGAGATGGAGCCAGTGTTAATGATGAAGATGCTGCAGTGGTCATATTTCACACCGGCTCATACACGCCACCATTTTCACTGCGTCAACACGGCCCCAGGCTCCACAGGGGCCATCCATTATGCTGATCATCCCCTCTGACTCCTGCAGAGGCAACAGAAATCCTGTTGGACCACATCAGCCCAGAATCTCTTCTGTCTGCAGGAGCGTCTCTTTCAGGCATCAAAGAGAAAGTCTGGATGTCTTTCACACTTCTTGTGTTGTTAAAGACACAGTCATCCCATTTTACACTATGTGATCTGGTTCTCAGCTTCACTGATCCATCATGGCGATGAAAAAAAAAATGACAATGTGGTTGTTGCTAAGAAACACACCCACACCATCTTGCCTCTCTGCTGCCTCTTTCCTTTCTGACGACATGACACCACAAGAACCTCCTAATAAACGTTACTATAGTAAATCACTACTATACAGCACATACTGTAGCTTCTGCTAAGCAGGTCAAGGACCACAGCAACACGCAGCTCACTGGTCATTATGTCGCTATGGAAACAATGATGGTGCATTAGAAGTAACATACGTTATTAGAATATTTAGTGTTTACTTAAATTAAAAATGTTAATGTTCTGCACCACAGAAACATAAAGAATTAAGGTTGTTAAGTCGCTGATTTGTTCTTTGAAGTGTTTTATGTCTTCAGAGGGAATAAATAAAGATAAAAAAATAGATATTCTGTACAGTATATAAATATGTATGACCTGTAGAAACATTAGCGCCACATGAGAAATATAAATATATGTATATTTATTTATCCCAACCTGTATGCAACAATACATTATTGCAGAATAAACAAACACTAAGAAACAATCATCTTAATTCAAAGGGCCCAGAAAGGTTTAGAAACTCGATTTAGACCCTTGGTCCTCTTACATGCCCCACAGTGAGCGACATTAAACATACGTTATAAACTAATAATAAATAACACATAGAACATATCAGAAATTGAAGAAACATTATTGCGTTTTAATAAGACTTCATAGAGCAAACTAATAAAGTATAATTTATTTAAGTGGAATCCATCACTTACACTGTCTTTACATTCAAATGCACAATTTGACTATATATACTGTATATATATTAGTGGCTAAAAAACTGGAAAACAACATTGTATGATGGAGAGTTCAACTGCTTTGCACTTCTAAGCTAATGTCTTTATATTTTATAAAAAATATTAATCATAAGAAAAAATAAACATAAATAAATAAAAAGTGTTGTACAGTGGGAGTTGATGTTACTGATTGATTTATTATCAGTATTAGCATTTTCCTTTTGGAGTGTGTCTGCCCTAGCATCAGCATGACAATATTAATGTCAACCTACAACACAACAGAAGTGTTTGCTTCTAATGCTTTTATTCATGTTAGTACAAATGATATAAGTGACCAAGAATATGGGTTGTCGTC
Organism: Betta splendens; assembly: GCF_900634795.4. Lineage (NCBI taxonomy): Eukaryota > Metazoa > Chordata > Actinopteri > Anabantiformes > Osphronemidae > Betta > Betta splendens. Next base: position 13,593,416 of record NC_040884.2, on the reverse strand, counting down.
ATTTAGACAATGTGAGTTAAGGTGTTTATTAGGCTTTCTCTATGTAAATGGTGGCTGCTAGCGACCGAGGGGAGCTGCTTTGGTTCTCTTAAAACCTGGCCTTCTCTCATTAACCATGTAGCTCTGCTGTTCCTTTAATGAATACACACACGAGTCTTAGTCATGTTTGACATCAGAACACAAGCCCTCAGCTTGCTGCAGCTTTACAGATAGAGTCCGATAGCAAAGACATCTACAACTATCTGACGGATAATTTGGCCGATAACACTGAGCCTCCTTCACAAGCCACTAAGTACATCTGACTACTGAACAAAAGTTTCAAGTATGGTGAAATGTTCACAACTAGTACAAATTCAGGCAAAACAAATGTTTTAATAAAATAAATACACCAGCCACTGCTACATTTTTTATGATGTATGAAATATTTAAAATCATTTTGGTTTTAACGTCTGGTTATGGTTCAAGATTTTAGATAAAGTGGTCAATGAAATACTGTTGAGAACACTGGTGTCTCCCATTAAAAGCTCCACACTAAGACGAACCATAACAAAACTGTATACTGCAAAAGAAGTTAGTAACTTAGCAGTAGCACCCGTTGTTAGAATTACAGCTGTTACATTTAATCACTGTTATCTGAACACTGTATTCTGCGACATGTTGAGAGGAATGAGAACATAAGGTATTCAGAGCATGATCGATGTGGGCCTTTGAAGCTGATGTTCAGAATACGAGCTAAAGAGATACAACAAGGACATGTTACATGACCTGGAATCTCTCTACACCACAATATGCTGTTGTTTGGTTACTTCTAGCTGGGTGACGTGTTTCTTAACCAACACCGCTTACAGTAGGTTGAGTCAATCCTCAATGTGAGCTAAAATATTCAAATGTCTATTAATCCACCTCGAGAGAAAGAACGCATCATTTTACCACTGAAGAACTCAACAAAATTCTGTTTTCATCAGCTCTGATGAGATGAGGTGGAGACCTAAATCACAGAGACATGCGTAAATACTAGAGTAAATAAATGAAACAAATATGAAGTAAATAGTCAGTACTACTGGTACTGAAGAGACAAGTGTTCTTCACATCATATCAGTCCACATCAGTCCATCTTATGATCATATATGATTCTTAAATCACACATCTGCACACATCATCCATTCTCACACAACAATTTCTCCTCTCCTCTTGTTTGTACCTGTGTTTTGCTGCCATGTTGGACACCCATCAATCCCAGCTGCCCCACACCTCAACAGAGCAGTCCTTCTCTGCACAGGTTCCTCAGTAAGTCACTTTATCGTTCTCCTGTTATTTTGTCCTTCATCTAGAAGCTTGTGTGCATGCATTTGTGTGTGTGTGTGTGTGTGTGTGTGTGTGTGTGTGTGTGTGTGTGTGTGTGTGTGTGTGTGTGTGTGTGTGTGTGTGTGTGTGTGATTGTGTGTGGTCTTCTCCGCGCTCTACTGGAAGGCCAGGAGGAACATGAGCACCACGTTGATGATGATGAGCAGCATCATGATGAGGAACACCACCACCTTCTGGGTCTCTGGAGGGAGGTTGCAGCGCAGCATGGTGTTGAAGAATCCCATCCTCTGCCTGCTCCACCTCCCGGAGCCGCTGCCGCGAGCCATCAGTCCCCTGGCCTCCTCCTCTTCCTCCTCCTCACCGCCTCCACCCCTCCCCCGTCGCCGGTCCCTCAGTGACAAGCCCCCACACCACACGGCGCCGCCTCGTCCCCCTCGGCGCGTGTCGCCGTTGCCGTCCTCGGGCGCGGGTCTCCTCTTGCGTTCAGCTCTGACGCTCGCCTCTTCCGCTTCTCCTGCCACTTTGCCGATGCACAGCGTTGCCCCGGCCTGCCAGTGGAGGCTGGGTGCCTATCTGTGTCAGCGTTTGTGGGGATCTGCGTACTGTGAAGCTATTTGTGTGTTACGTGAGGAGCATCCCCCCCTCCTCCTCCTTTACTCCCCTCTCGCTTTGAGGAACAGGCACCTCCCCTGTTTTTCTCCTGTGTTCCAGCAGTAGAGTCTCTATTTAACTTTCAGGTTCTTTATTCTCTCCTTCAGTCAGGATATGAGGATGAAAGATGGAGGACAGGATCCTGCATATCTCCAGCTCATGCTCATGCCTCCTGTTCTCTTCCTTCCTCCTCCTTTTATTGTCGGTCCACTTGTTTTCCGGCTGGCTCTTTTCTCACTCCACCCTCCGGACGCTTAGTCGCTTCCACATCTCAAATCTTCCGACCATTTCTTCTCTGTATCGCTCCGTTTCTGCCCACCTTTACGCTGCTGCTAAAATGGTGCTCGGTGTTCTGCCTGGAGCCGCGCTGCCTCAGTTATCCATCTAACTAGCAGGATCACCCTCTTTACTCCCCCCCTTCCTTTCCTTTCTCTTTTTTGTCTGCCCACCCTTGCATAGCTGGCAACCAATCAAAATGCAGAGTGTGTCGGCGTATCCTGGAGACCAGAGTAGTTGAGGCAGGGCCATAGCAACCCTTTAGAAAGTGGGGGGTGTTGGGATGAGAGGAAGAGAGGAGCGGTACAATGGAGGCCATGCAGAATAATTGATACGTCTCAAGGGAAAAGGGGAAAAAATGTGTGTGTGTGAGAATGCACATGTGCAGGGGCATAGGGTTGAAAGCCATCTGCTGCATTCACTCACACGGGTCTAATTCTAGCACACGAATACACACAATTAATCAGCAGTAGAAAAAAATATGATTTGATCCACTAACTCAAGTTGGAACATTTACACCAAACCAGGAGTCAGAATCATAATCTCTAGATTTTTTAGCAGCTTCTAAAAAACAAATTGGGAACTGTTAGGTGTGTTCAAGCTTAAATACAAATTTTAAATACAAATTTGTGCTCTAGACTGTAGTTGTGACATGATGCAGGGGCGCTGTTGAGTGAATGTGAATGCCAGTTTGTAAAAGGGCTTGATAACTTCCTAGACAGTGAACGAATGGGCTGGTCCTGTATGTTACTGCTATGGTTGGTCAACACTGAGGTACCGTAAGATCATAGTCTCTGGTGATTGGTTGTGTCTTCATTGCTTCTAATCTTTGACGAATGACATATAAGGCTTGACATTATTCTATCTTGCACTTGTAAATTGAATTAATATGAAAATCCACGAGTCAATTGAGATTTAGATTTAGATTTGAGATTTAGATTTAGTGTTTAACATAAACACTAGGAACCTCTCAAGTTTCTTCTGTAAGTTCTTTTTACAATCAAAGGATTTTGCTACAAAGATTCTAGAAGGGAAATGAAAATAAATCTGTAAAAGCAGAGAATGGTGAAAATTGGACAGAGTTGCTTATAATTACTAAGAAAAAAACATTAATATATTTCATATACAGCATTTCTCCCCTCTTTTTTCCCCTTCCCCCTTTTATCCTAGTAGCAGTGGTGTTTTGATGATTATTTATATTCAATAAAGCAAACAAGTGACCTGGGGGAGGAAGTGAACCATCACTTTCCCTGGATCCATTTCTCCATGGATGTGACCTTAATATGCAGGTGGAATTGCCCATTACAACCAACATACAATGTAATCTGCTTATTCAGTTCCTCACAAAGAAAGGGAAGGATGATTTCAAATGCACGTTCGTTTTATATACTGGATAAATATTGGACTATGCAAATGCAGATTGATAAGCAAGGGCACACACACACACACACACACACACACACACACACACACACACACACACACACACACACACACACACACACACCTTCAGTCTACTAACTGAGTTACCTGTGCAGCACAGAGAAAACCACAACGTGATCACAATGTTTTTGTGTTGGTGGAGTGTACAGAGATCGACTTATTATTTACAGTGTACTATCTTAGATGCTGTAAGAGTGCACACATCTACTGTTAATCACATTTTACTGTGCTAGTGCAACAGCAGAATCTAGAGCAGGTATCCATGACAACCAAATAACCCAGCAACCTAAGTGCTTGTTTTTTGCACCCCTCTTAGAAAAAAGGAAATGACATTCATTTCTAGCCTTCTGCTGGGGCAACACTCTGTTTGCAAATGCACCAAACTACAGTAACGCTACGCACTGGATGGCTCAGAAATGTACACACTAACAATTCTTTTCTTATTTATTTCCTCTTAGATCACTTTAGATTGAGTTAGATTATTATTGATTTGATGATTCATCTATGAATAGATGACAGGCTCATAGAGTAATGCATCAAATCAGAAACGGACAGGATAGTATCTTCTCCATCATCGCTACCTGTGGTATATAATAATCTAAACAAAAGATATTTAATTTAATTTTTAATTGTCTAGCTTGACATCTGCAGTGTCTCCTACTACTGTATCTGTATAGTAGGATCTACTGTACCCCATGAAATAATATTAAGATTTTAAGTGTGCAATTAGACTGAAGCTATTGTTTGAGCCTTCCTACCTCATTGATGGCTAGCTGCTCCCCTCCGCCTCCACCTGGGTGGCCAAAACGGTGTCCAGCACTGCGAAACTCCTCATACAGCAGATCCTCCTCACTCCCCAGTTCGTCTCCAACCCCGGCCTTGTCTGACGCCCCATCAGGAACAATCACCGCTGGGACATGGAAAGGAAGGAGAGGACCGATGAGAGACAATGTCAAAAGATGGGATGATTAAGTGACTTACTGTAAATAAGTGTTTTGACTCATCTGATGTGAGTTTTGACTTTCTACAGATGATCAAACCACTAATGCATATTTCAACATGACTGAAAGTTCTTATTTATTTTTCAATCATTATTGAGTGAAAAGTAAATATTCATAGAAACTGGATACTGTATATAAGTGTTACATTAAGTGTTTATACTGTATATATAAAGCAACATCTGTTAATCTGCACCTGCGTCCAATAGTATGATATAAACGTGTTCACCATTGGTAATACACTCATAGCAAGCTCTTCCAGCCTCATTCCATGCTAATTTCAAACTTTCATGAAAGATGCTTTGTTTTTCCTTTTCTTCCAGAAACATCTGAAGTATCTGAACTCCCGCTTTGTGGCTACCTGGCTGACGAGCTAAAAATACATTTTCTGTCACACCTCATCATAGGCGTCACCCTCAGCTGCCTTGCCGACAGCTGTTGCCATGGAGGATGTATCTGTGGTGGCAAATCACCGTGGAGACAGAGAACGACAGATGTAATGAAAAAGCACAGAGAGCCCCCTCAGCGATGTGGAAAAACAATACTCGGCTATTAAAGAACGCACAATGAGATTCAGCCGGTGGGGGCATTACAAATAACGGGCTCTCTTCTTCCTACCTCTGGCACAGCACACTAAAAGGGTTCTTTCAGACTATGTACCTCTATATAATGTAACACAGCCATCAGCAGGGCGATGGAAGTTGCAGTTGCTGCCCTCACGGGGGCAGTGTAGGACACCCTGATTGGTTGTTTGTGATGCTGTGGAAAAAGATGGAGGACCTCCAGGTATTGACTGGCCTTTATTCATGTGCAGAGAGCTCCTGCAGTCTAGCTCACAGCAGCACAGGGGGTGAAAGGAGGGACACCACATGGAATCTGCTACAAAACACAGCGCCACGCCGCAAACTGGGTCCTCAAAGCAGCAACAGTACGGAGCTGAACACTTGTTTACAGACACAATAAAAGATGCGCAACGCTGTCTTGCAGGTAAAATCAATGTAACGTAGTCCACGCAGTTGATTATTCATTAAATAATCAGCTTTTACCACAGCTGCTCCTGATAACAGTAGCCTTTACTTAAACATGTGGGGACGATGTAACATCTTAGGAAATGTCTTCTGAGCTACCAGAGCCACACGTAAGCATGGAAACAGATACATACTGTATGCAGTAAAAACACTGTTCCCAGCCTGATCTGACCGGTGAAGAACGCAGTCACAGCTTCCTGTTGCAAATATGAAACCAAATAACGTTTCCATCCCCTTCCATCACAGTACCATCAGAGGGACAACTACCTGCTCCCAGTGTGTTCTCTGCACTACAGGCTTAAAGCTCCTGCACAGGAGCTGCAGGTGTCCGTTTGCACAGTCATTCCATTTTTGAGACACTACCCTCTAGACAGACTTATGAACGTGCCACCCTGCTTTCATTTCATGGACACGGATTTACTGCAACTGGACTCCGAAGTTATATTGACTGACTAGCAACCATCACTCTGACTTTTCATCATCACACTGTTGTCATGGAGTCATGGCTGGGTTACTGGCTAGTAATCTTCCAGATCCAGGTGTACAGTGCTAGATTCTAATTTTATTTAAAAGGTAAAAAAACAAACAAACATGATACACAAACAGCAGAGTGTTAGAGTGGCATGTGTAATCTCCTCTGTTGTTCTATCCTCCACACAGAACAAAAGCAATCACTGTTATCTACTGAATGGCGTGGCAGCTTTATACAGGCCACCGTGTCACTCACAGCGGGGGGGGGGGGGGGGGGGGGGGGGGTGATCCGCTGTTTACTATTTGTATCTTGGCCGAATGGTCAGCCTGTCCTTGTGCGTGTGTGTGCCTCTGATGGGATCTGAGAACTGATTGAAAAGCGTTTTTCGTGCACGTCACTGCAGGAAGGTGAAGTGGAGTGTGTGAGTTGGGACTGTAGCATTTAATCATCCTGAGCCTCTGGATGTGGGTTAGCCATATTAGTGGATCAGATTTGTCTGCATGGAGAACATTTAATACTCACTGGCACGGGTTTATGAGTGTCGCTGTGTGTGCGTGTAGCTGAGGAAATCAAGCGTAATGCTTCCATTTTCACTATGTGTGCGCGCTGCAGTGTGACACGTGCCCACCAGCAGCACGTGAATGAGGTGGCCTGTGAGAAAGCGGCTGGAACGCAGACACACAAAGTGGAATTCACTTTGACCCAATCTCACAAATATTTACGGCTGTCCCAAATACTCACCAGAGTATTTAATACATATTAATCCCCAGCTGAAAGTAGTCCCTCACTAATGCACTGTTTCATATCGGACAGGTGAAATCTAGAACCCACAGCAATAAGACGCAGTAGTCAGTTTTGTGTGGCGTTGGAATGCATCTATCTTACAGTAGCGTAGCATGAAGATAATGGGCACTATAGACGGTCTCTGTTAGGATCACTGCTTAACATTCATCTACCGACAGTAATAATAAGCAAACGTTCTAAAAGTAACCAATAAAACCATCAAACACCTTATCTCCTTTATTCTATTGCTAGATTTACACACAAATCTTTGTGCTCTTCACTGACTGTTTCACTGATTGTTGATGTGAATGTTTCAAATCACAAAAGCAACATGAAAGCATTGTTTTGTATTAAATGACTTTATATATAACAAGAATATTTATGTACTGTATACTTTCGGGGCATGTGGTTCTTGCTAATTAGAAACATGGAAAATGACAATTTGATCTAATTTTCTAAAATCAGCTCTATGTGCTCAGTATTATTTTACCTCAACTTACAGTACATATTGTAGTATTCTGTGCAGTCTTCAATGACAATTCATCTCCAAGAAGCATCACTGGCAGTGAGTGCTTCAGTATACTGTACTATAATAGTACAAATACAGTAGCAGATACTGGCACTGTCCTGATTCTTAAATTACTTTAATTACCCTCAGACTTAAGCTCAGCTCTTTCTGCCAGGAGCAACCTCCACCTGAACCCAGGTCTGGCAAAACATGACATCACTAAAATTATCTCATCTCCTGAGATGGTGTGTAGACGTGATTATTAAAGTTAAAGTCATGATTGTGTATCCTGACCCACAAAAAAAAGTCCTTAACAGAATCTCTCTGATGCTTTCTCTGCTTGTCAGATTCACAGTGATGTCATTGTGTTTAGCAAAGACGTTTGTCTGTATCATGGCACCAAAACTGGCAGAAGCGACTGGCAAAACTGTGAAACTAAGTCCCAGTTTGCAATAAACCACAATCATCCCTCAGGATTACATGCTCGTGTACATTCTGTGCTGCTGCCTCTGTGCTAATATATGCTGTGACTTCATAATAACCGGAGCAGTTGTTGTGTTCGAACGCATGATTCATGCAACAGTTCACTGGGAAAGTGGGAAAGTGTTACACGTCCGCTCCTTTCAGCAAAGTGTGACACCGTTTCTGTCGTTTCTGTCCTCTCTTACATGAAGTGACTTATTGGATTTGGGCACCATGCCCAATGTTCCTTCAAGGTGACAGAGATGCCCGCTAGCCAGCGCCTCAGCTGCCACCTCCCCACAGCTCAGTGGGCAGCTACAAATACAGCTGATAGATGCTTGTACTGTATACAGCTACTGCTCCTCTGTCTTATCATGGATTTACATTTAAAATGCATTAAAATGTACTTACTCTGCTTCATTCAACAATGCATATAAAACCTACCGTGACCAGATACCAGTATCTATTTTTTAAACTATAAGCCGCACTTACAGCATCATAGATCAAGGTTAATGACCCTCTGACACGGAGCACATCTTATCGGTTAAGTAGAGGAGAGAGGATCTGGCCCATAGACCTAAAACCAGGACAGGTGCTAATGAAAAAACAGACGCCACCAGGAGCATGCATCTAATCATCTCATTGTTGAACAAGTCATAAACCCCAAATCACACGGAGTCAGCAAGTACCACATACTGCAACAAGCATCTACAGTAGCACGCCTTAAAAAGGTGCATCCATGATTTCACATCTAACATCGAACAACGATCCTCTTTGAGACACACTGTCTCCTGCTCCCATCAGCTGTCAATCCACTGTTGCCCTGGAACGTTGACAGCAGCAATTCCTCAACCATTGTCAACAGTCAGTTGGGAGAATGATGGATTAATGAGAGATATTAACACAGCTATTACAGAAACCAAAAAGGCCCTTGACTGTGAGGCAGGGAGGCAGACATACTGTTCAGTATGGCGTATGGTGGTCAACAAACCTCTCGTAGGCCACAGTCAGAAACATTAGTTACAAATTAAACCTACTCTCATAAGAGCAGGAGCATATGAAAACAACATTGATGGACACGCTGAAGCTCAGTATATAAATAAAACATTCCATTTGACATGGAAGTAGCGTTAAGATTAGCCGATTGGCCGTTTTTTAAAGACTCCACCATGATTATAGATGTGTGAGCCCATTTACTGTGTTTTGACGGGTTAGGCTGTCTGTTGTGGCTGGCACATCAAACAGGTGCAAGCCATGCATCAGTTACTCTGTGTATTGATCCGGCCCCAAATGACTTTTTGGTTGTGAAGCCAAATACACACAACACAGACACCACTGCTGAGCTTGTCTGGCTTTACAGTTACCTGCAGCGCTCAAGGTTCAAGCAAAACCAAGGACGTGCACTCTTTGTAGGCGATACAAGAGTTGACAGGGTAAATTGTTTTTTGTGCTGCAGCTCTGAAGCAATATGGTGCTGTACAGAAGCTCGGTTGAATGTAACCTAGTGCTTATTGAAATTCTAGGCAGACGTCGTATAAATTGTGTTAGGAAGACCAGCCAGGCCTGAGGGGGGAAGACAGAGAGACGGGTGTAAGGAGAAAACACACTGTGTGCAGCGTTGACATGTATGAAGGCACTATTGGACTAAAGTATGCATCCTGCAACAACAGAAACACCAGCCGTCCTCCAAAATCCACAAACACCAATAACTGCCAACAATGAGTCCCACTGCCAACATTAACACTGAGGCATGAAAGTGACTGCTATGCTTTTAACCTGTCAATCTGAGCCCTGTCACACATGCACAAAGCAGGCAACTTTGAAGAAGACCACCCAAACCAAACTACTTTAGCTCACACATGTACTGTATGTGGCTTGAAACAGGCTGGATGGATTGTATATTATGGCAGAGAAGAGAGAAGATTTAAGATTTCTAAACATGGGTGGCACGGTCGCCTCACAGCGAGAAGGGCCTGGATTCATATTCCCAGGGCGGGGCGGGTTTGCATGTTCTCCCTGGGTTCGCGTGGGTTCTCTCCGGGTTCTCCGGCTTCCTCCCACGGCCCAAAAACATGCATTAGGTTAATTGGTTTACATTGTGTTCTGACACCTGTTGATCTTGTTCAGAACCAGAGCAGAGTTTAAAGCTGTGAAGTCAGACTGTTCAGATGGCTCAATCTGACCTCTGTCCATCATGTCGACCCAGTATCAATACGGTTATTAAATATGGATGTAGTACAGTACATGTGTTCAATTTTTCAGAAAAGCCCGGAGTCACATCCAGACAGTACTGGTTCTGTATGTGCAAGCACATGACGTCTAACACGCCCAGCCACTTCTCTATGACTAATCATACATCTACACTGCATGACTCAGGTTCTGCATATTTTAATGCTGCAGCATTAAGGCAAAAACAGTTGCATGTGACTGAATTGATTCCTGTGGATACAACTGACATCTGCATTTGAAATATGCGTTGTAATAATCCAGACAAAAACATTTAAGTACAGTATACAGTACAATGAACCAACGACATATACTCTTTAGCTCCTCAATGTCTGACGGTGTCTGACTCACGCAGAAAACAGACAGCAGAGATACCAGATCTAAAATAGAAAATCAGAAGTGACTGTCGGATCAAAGTGACATTATGTGTTTAAGAAATTTGAAGTGACACACAAAGTTAAAAAAAAGAAAAAACTAACTAGTTTATTGTCCTCAAAACATTGACATGTACTGTATAGTAAGATTATATATTGTGTGGTGAAAGTCACCAATCACTTTCTCACTTGCTCCATCCCCTCTTCTCGCTCCATTTTGGTGCTGACACTCGAAAGACAAACAACAGATGATTGAAAATCCAACACCAGATGGAATTAAATATACTTTAGAATTGTTAACCAAAAAAGTAATCACAACATCTCTGGAAAAAACTGGACCATAAGGATTATCAATTTTCCACCTGTTAATATCTGAATTACTGAATTACTGAATTACTGAATTATTAAAGCCGGAAAGACCAGACACAATGTTAAAGTTAAATGTCCACATGAGGACGTGACATATTGTCTGAAAACTGTACTGTAAAGACGTTTCAGGTTGAGAGTCCTCAGTCAGGACAGGAAACAGCTGTTTGGTCTATTAATGGCCCTGTCCTTTTCCCCATGACCATCATAGAAGACGTGATGGATTTAGAATTGCTTTAATGGTACCAGATAGTTGCAGAGCAAGTTTAATGAGCATTGTATAAAATAATTTGTCATTGTCAGAAATTCTGTCAGAAAGTTGCAAAAGAGCTCAGTGGCTTTGCTTGTATCTATATATATTAAATTGACACTAGTCTCACTCTGGAAGGTCATTAACCCAAACCTAAACACTGAAACTGTAACTACTGTGTAAACCTGCTGCCGAAATCTCAGCTGATGGGTTCACTTGTCTCAGCTGCCTCGTGTCCACACAGCTGTTGACCATACAAGGCTGCACTTAGAGCCGCGGCTCCTGATTTTGTAAGCTTTACCTGACAGCCATGGATTTACCACATACCGAGGGATTGCTCACTCCACCGCCAGACCTCGTGGCTACTTCCCCCTGAAAACACTTCATCACCTTCCCTCTGTATCACCGGACTCTGTGTCTTATCAAGTTTGGGCAGACACCACTCCTGCCTGACTCCCTTTTACTTTTGCCCTTCACTGACAGTACTTGGGGGAATATACGCCCTTTAACAAACAGCCTCAACTCCACAACTCTCACTTTACCTTTTGCAACAACTTTACCTTCACAGAATTTAAGACTTTTTCCAAGTTACATTCAACCCCTCAGAGCAGTCGAATGAATGCTAACACACAGTAGATACTATATTTCTGTCCTTGATTAATAAGTAAATACTATATTAGATATCAAACGATATTAAACAGATGGCACTGCATGTCACTAATATGAATACATTTGGAATGATACTTCTTTGGAACTGGAAAAACTGACACTACTTCAAGCTTCCACATATAAATTAATGTTACATTACATAGGCAGGCAGCTGTTTAACCAAACATCAGGGCTATTTTCCTTCCTGGAAGAAATGAACAGTGCCATAAGGTGCCAGTTCTGTTTACCATCACCCAGCTATCCTCAGCTGCAAAGGATGGCAGAGCCTTAACTACCAGTGAGAGATGTTAACACCTGGTCAACCTTCTAACAGAACTATTTACACAGGCAGGTTCTCTGTATTAAGCAATATAAAAGCAGTTTATATCATCCTGACATGAGAGAGAAACCTTAAAAATGTCCTCCCAGCCAGACGGTCCAGTAATCCCATTTAAAAAACGTTGAAGCAGTGATTTCAGTGACATCACAAAGCTGAGGTTCATCAGAAGCCTGTTACTGGAAACATCTCAGCTTAACGAGTGATAAGGCTGACAGGTGATGATTTCCAGGGCTCAGTACATGCCTTATACCATGAGACAGCGCCATACATTTAAACAGGGCAAACAGGATCTCTTTAACAAGATTAAAGAGCAATGATCGGACCAGCATTCACATTTTATTACCCTGTACAATCTACTTTCATCTCCCAAAACTCTCAGTTCAATTACTTTCACCCTTCAATCAAAACAAATTCAGAGCTTCGGAAAGTTAGGAGCAGGATAAAAATTGCTTCCAAAATGTAAACTGAATGACAACATCACATAATATTAACAGATTATGATTGTGAATGATTGTGTTGAAACCAGACCAATGGGTAAAAAAAAACCCTCCTCATTAGAGCCTTCAAATAAAGACACTTACTGTACATAAAACACTACATTACAAACGCATCAAAGAGGTGAATGAAGCACCGGGGATGTGGGGATGAAGGAGCACTTTTCGCTGCTGCTCTTATAAATAGTAACAGTGGGGCAAGTTGCCCTCCTAAAGAGGGAGAGACACATCATTGAGCTTCATCTGAGGAGGATATAATATGAACAGCAAGTCCTCTAATGAAACTATTTGCACAGCCATATTAGGCATTTGGAACAAATGTAATCTTTCAGATTAATCCCCTTGTTAGGGTCTGTTTGCCATTACACTGACCTTTGGGAGTACAGCTAGTTTAAGGCTCCTGCTTATACAAGGAAAAATAATGAGGCAAAAATATGCTTACATTGTTACATACTGTACATGTGGTTTTTAAACTCTTCGTCTTTATAGCAAATGTCTACATTTGTAGAACCAAAAGGAAAATTCTGCAAATAAACTTTGACCTCAACCCCAAAAACCCAACTCCCTCAGCGGATGTGTTTACAAGTAGAAGAGAACATGCAGACCACCCAAAACATGAGGCCTATCAAATGTAAAATACACCATCTTCTGTTCTTTCTCTCTGTCATCTCTGTAAACGCCTTCCACTTTGGTTTGTCTTTAGGATTTAAACATTGCCCTACACAAATGCCTCTTACACAACATCGCATGGCCAGTGTACGAGCCTAATAAAATGGATTTATCCTTTAATGTCGCGGAAAATGATTCAGTGTTGCTTCCAAACGGCATTAGAGCGCAGAGTGAATAAAGGTTCCAGTGGAAGCACAGAGGTAAACCAGCTCTGCGTGTCTGTCTAATGGGAGGATTACGTGGGCTTTTATAATGAGAGTGACTAATGAAGTGGATGAGCGCAGCACATGGCAACTAGGAGCTTCAGACCCGGTGAAAACGCTGGCCAGGTCACGAGTGGAGCGGATTCCGTCCCTGCTCAGATTAACCTCTCCTGACGTTCTAACAGCAGAGAAAGAACAGCTGTTGGATGTTCACAAAATCTGTCTCCAGTGGAAGGTACTGAAGTCTTCATCGTTCATTTAAAGCTTCTCAAATGATGCATGACCAAAATTTGAATGTTTACAACTATTAACTGGGGAAAGGTCTTCCTCAGGCTCACCTGTCAAGTAACACGTCATATTTGTTTAGAGAACATTTACTACTAACAGGAACCAACGTGTGAAGTGTGTGAGGTTTAGGGAGTGAACAGTCCTGTAAAAGCTCTACATGTTCAGTACTTCTCCTGTG